>NC_081450.1:4125185-4125372 GCF_007210705.1 Tigriopus californicus | reverse complement strand
AACTTTAAAAGATGCACCAAAATGGTATACCGAAAAAGCCTAGCCACGAATTTGAGTTGGCACACCAAGCTAGTCCTTGAATGTAGGGTTGATCTGGAATGCTACCTAAAAATTTGTCCAAGTCTGACTTGAATGATGCAACCAGATTGACAAGGCCTACGTAATCCCTACGAATATTAGAGGGAAG
>NC_081450.1:4118347-4125149 GCF_007210705.1 Tigriopus californicus | reverse complement strand
TCTTTGGACCTGCTCGAGCTTTTGCAAACCTGCTGAACTCATTGGAGCCCAAATGGGTGAAGGATATTCAAGATGTGGTTGAACAATCAACTTGTACAGAGTTAGCATCTTGATGCTGTCTCTGGACTTAAACGTGCAATACATGCAACCACACATTTGAAAAGCTTTACCCACCTTCAACTGGATATGCTCTTCAAACTTTCCATTATTTTGGAGGACTACACCTAAATCTTTCATATACGAGACCTGCACAATATCTTCACCTCCATTATCTACAAGTGGAGTATTCAAAGGAGTTGACCCAAACGTCATTGAGTGGAATTTCATTCCGTTCAGGGCCATATTACTCTCAGTTACCCAAGAGTAGATTCAATCAAAGTCCTTTGCAAAGCTACTGACATCTTGGCCATTCCTACCAGAAACTAACTTTGTATTGTCAGCATAAGAAGAGAGACTGGCAGTAATAATAAGCTTTTGAAATGGGGCAACAAATATTATAAAAAAGAGGGGCCCTAAGATGGAGCCCTGGGGAACACCTGACTTGACATCAAGTCTGCCACTAAGGGATCCCTTGACCTTAGCAATTTGGTTCTTATCATGAATAAAGCTTTTTATCCAATTGAGAACCTTGCCTTGGATCCCAATGTCATGCAGTCTATTCAACAAAACAAAAAGCCATAATATATTGTATCTAAGGCCTTGGCAAAATCAAGAGAGACAACATCAACTGACTCATGTCTTTCTGGTCCCTCAATGACCTGCTCTAAATGCTCAATCAGTTGGGTAACCGTGCTAAAATTTGCTCAGAACTCGGGCTGGCTAGGAGGAAGGACTCCATTGACCTCAAGATGTCAACAAGTTTGGACTTCATGATCATCTCAAACACCTTTGCCATGTTCAAAGTGAGAGAAATCGGCCTATGATTACTGGGGCGTGACTTATCTCCCCCTTTAAAAATTGGAACAACGTGAGCTAACTTTAGTGTAGATGGAAACTTGCCCTGATCCAAGATGCAAGGTATCAAGTACAAGAAAACAGCAGCAAGAACCAGTGAGCATCTCATCAGAAACTGAGATGTCACACCATCAGGACCAGGAGAGCTTGAAAGCCTCAAGTCCCTGATGGCCTCTAAAGCATCTTGATCTGTGACTGCAAGATCATCTAAACGCTCAACATGACTGACCTTGCCAATCTCAACAAACTCATCAATAGAGCAATGACTAAACTCTTTGGAATTGAAAATGCCCAAGAGAACTGGTCTCCAAGTATGATGGCCATAGACTCTACATTGTCTATGGCTTCCCCATTGACCTCAAAAGGCCCAACAGAGTGTTTCATTTTACTCTTAGAGTTTGCATAAGAGAAAAAAGCCTTTGGATTCAACCTGACCTCCTGAACTACCTTACTCTTAGTTTTTAACTGGTCATATTTGATGGAGGTCTTAATCTTACCCTGAACTGAGATGTTGATTTTGAAATGGGAATATACCCATCAGGACTAATCTCCCCCTCTACAACGCTAGCCCGAAAGTTGAAGTCCCCTACAAAGAAAACTCTCGAGCAAACTGCCTTATCTAACTCATTTCCAATGATTGGAGAGCTGACCTAAAGGAGCTTACTGAACAAGAAGGGGGTCTATACATTGTTACAATAGACAGATCAAGCCCTTGGATATGTCAAACTAAGACCTCTACTTCTCCATTCAATATTTGTACATGACTAATGTGCAAATCATTCCTAACTTATAGGCATACACCCCTATGTGGGAATAAAGGATTATCAGGGCGTATCCTATCACAATGAACTAAGTTGAAACCAACTTTGGTTATTTCTTCATCTAAGACCCTTAGCTGAAGTTAGGTTTCTGTTTTAGAGATGAATGAAATCTCTCCCTCAGTGGCTAGTTCTTCTAAGATCTTAACTTTTGTGCTGCCTTGTTTAGGAATCAGACAATGCATGTTCAAATATAGCCCCTTTAAAGGCCTCTCTTTTGACGGACCAAGTTCACAAGATCTTGGACCATCCTCTCCAACCGTAAAAAATCCCTCTTATCAACAAAGCTACGTTCTACTGGAGGCAAATCATGAGGTAATGGGAATGGTTGGGTTTGGCAAATGGGATGGGCAGCTAAATTTGAATAAGAACAAATTTTGAGAATAGGATCAGGGCAAGGAATGTTAGGGAGGAGAGTGTTTAAAGGAATAGGGGTGAATTGGGTACTTGAAGGATGAGGAGGGAATTGGGAGAGAGGGATTTTTGCGTAGGAGGAGAGGGAGGGAGGAAGTTAATTGGGTTAAGGAAGGGGGATGGGTGGGATTAGGTTTAGGAATAGGGTCAGCTCGAAAACTATGAAACTGAGTTAACCTTTTTGTTGGCGTTCTTTACGTCCCTTCTACCAGGACAGAGGTACACCATCCCTTAAAGCACGTCTTAAGTCTCATGGACTGACAGCACATGTATGGGTGGAAAAAAGGACAATCTACCTTTGAACATCCCTTCTTCCTATTGTACTTCTCAAGGCCGAACTTTAGAAGTTTTTGACACCAATTAGGGTGATCAAACTGACAGTCTTTTTCTTCTTCAGGACAAAGCTGCCTCCGGTAAACAGGATGAATTGTTTTCTCTCTAGCTGTCTTTTCGTGCTCTTTTTCAAGAGGAGATGCTACTTCAACCTCTACATTGGTCAGTTAATACTTACTGTCAACCATTATCAATCACAGACTCAAACTTTTTATTTTATGTAAATAATTGAGTAAGCTGAACCGTGATTTCATTATGTTGCAAAAGGTTTCCCGGGATGAAGTCAAGAATCTTGAAATGCTGAATCTGTTAAATGCACCTTTCCACATGAATACAAGCAGATGAGCACTTGCAGGCAGAAATTGATATCAGAAAATTTGAATTAAATGGTGGGAATGATAAAAAACCCAACTATAATGAGATATCACACCCAATATTGCTAGAATTGTGTCATGTGTGGACTACTCAAATATCGAATTAATGATAACAGAAGGGGTTTGATAATGGACTAATAATTTAGAACCATGCTAAGAAAAAAGTTTTTTAAACACACTCAACTTTCAAGAATGTTTCATATTCCAGCAGAACGCATAAAAAATGAATGGTAACGTGTACAAGATTTGACAGGCAGTTTGGGGAGGGAGAACTAAGACAAACATCACAGTCAACTCGCACAATCCGCCCAGTTAGTATTCAATAATCAAGTGATTTCGAGTGATTCAGGAAGGCCTTCATGAACAACTGACGTTATTCCATGGAGTAAAATCAAAGACAACATGCCCAGTCATGCCCAAAATAGCATTGTGGTATTGATCCAATCTGATAGTGCATTCACCGAAGTACATGAAAATATTCATTTCGTTGGGTTTTGTAGCACAGCTCACTCAAAATCACTCGATTATTGAAAATTAAATGGGCGGATTGTGTGAGTTGACTGTGATGTTTGTCTTAGTTTTCCCTCCCCAAAATGCCCAAAATTTGGGTGCTGGACCACATTTTTCCTTGAATTTCCTTCACTTGACATGCCCTTTAGTGTAGAAACTGGCAAAACACCAAATGATAGTGCTAGAAATGATCAAAGAAGTAAAGCTCTTGTTGACATCAAAAATCAACTATTGGTGTGAAAAGCAATGCCTTTTTTGGTTTGACACATCACAACATATCCTAAGATGATGCTTGGGCGCAAAAAGGTACAAAAACCAAACAAACTATTTGCATAGTCAAAGCATTGTGAAATCTTGTCCAACATTTTTACATTTTCTTAGCATTATTTCCCAAATAAAATGCCCAAAAGGAAGAAAAGCAAAAATCAAATCTCACAAGGGAAGTAAACTTGGTGGTGTGAACTATGTTCTCTCATTGGATCCATTTGCCATTCCATGAAATTGGTACCCTATAGCCACAAAGTGATTTCCATTGAAATGCTCACTTTTCATTAGGCAAGCGAAAAGGTTTATTCCAGTTGCCTCTTAATTTAAAGAGGACAAAATCCCGCAACAAACCTGATTGTGTTGAAGTATGTAAGGAATCAAACTAAATACAAAGTTGATCTGAATCAGGTTTTGAGCTGTTTTGTAATGTAATAATTTGTTTTCTAGCCCAAAAATTGTGAGGTTACTCAGTGTGTCAGTCAAAAAAAAAAACCTAGAGGTTTAACTCTTTGTCCAACTCCCCTGTATGATTTGTCTGCTTTTCATTTGTTTATTTGAAATTATTTGCTTGTTTTTTTTTGTTTGAATCCATTTGAAATTTGGCTTTCCTTGTTTGTTTCCATCAGCAAATTAATCAGAATTTGGACATGATTCAGATTTGTACCATAGGTGTCTCCTAGGTATATTAACTGCAAATGAAACTTTTTGATCCCTAGCGACAGCTGAGACGAAAGCATACGCTAGCAGCGCCCTCGATCGATCTCTTTATGTAGTTTTCTATGCATTTGCCGTCCACAAATTTCTTGACTGTTATTCGCTTCAATATTACCACACATTGGTTTCAGTCACACTGAATCCGTTGCTTGACTCAAGTTAGTGTATCTCGCTGATCTTTAATGTGGAACACGTGAGTGACGTCATTGAGGGCAATTCCAAAGTTTTCCAGCCAATTTTCAAAACGTGTGTTGTTTTTAGTGTGTGAGGTCGACGATTTCACAATGAGAACTAATGATCCAGCGCCATCCAAACCGGTCAATGACAAGGCCCCGGCGCATGATGCGGTTAATCCCGTGAATCACCACCAGTACCCAAGACCCATGATGGCCAAACCTCCAGGCTCCTTGTAAGTGACACAATCGAGAAGCGAGCTTTTAAGTCATTCTCCAATCAAGGCCAACAGACTTGTGATGTAATGGTTATTGAAATTGTAAAACCAAAAGGCAAATTACATGATTGATTAATGGCATCCATTGGCTATTACATATTTTTACCGTACTTTGTTAGATCCCATGATATGCATGATTTTAGAGGATATGCATTATTGCTTATTCAATTTTGAGGGAACGCTTTCGTTAATGGTAGTCATAAAAAGGAACTGCCGTGAGAAATTGAATTGCATTTCAAAAGTCTCGAGTAAAACCATTTGAAATTCGATTGCCGATTGAGAGCATTTCAAAAGTACTTGACTGAGTCTGAAGCCAATTCTTCGTTTCAGCCCCATGTACGGCGGTCCTCCCCAAATGTACCACCACTCCAGGTTCCAGACCCCTCACGGCGTACCCTGGGGTCATATTCAGGGACCTTGGGGCCGTTGGAGTGGTCATCCCTGGGCTCAGCCGCCATTTCCGTGGCCCCGACCAGTCATGGCCCCACCTGCCGGCAGCAACCCCGAGGCTCAGCCCAAAGCCAAAGAGGTGTGGACCAATGACCCTAAAGATGAAGGATTTTGGCGTTCCGTGGCCCATACTTTTGTGGGCGGGGATCATCCTCGAGCCATGCCTCAAACAGTGACCACTTCGACTCAATCTCAAGCGTCTGAGGTGGTTCTGATGAGGCGAGGAGCATATGCCATTCCCAGCGGTATCACTCCCAACGGATCCATGATTCATGCTCCTGATGGAACAATCTTGAGGATGATGCCCAATTCCAACACGGTAGTGGTTCAGGGACGACATCAAAGTGTTCAAACCGAGCTCAATATTCCTCCGGACAGCCGGTGCATTCTTATCCCTGAAACAACCGAAAAAATGCCAATGTACATGACATGGGAAGACAATGAGCACGAGTAAGAAAAATGTTGTTCTCTGCCGTTGACATGTAGAAATTGGCATTCTAGGTAAAACATTTATTCAAAATCGGCCTTGTTGACCAAAAGAGGTGATATTTTGAATCTGCCTCAATTTGAAAGAGGGAGACCTGACTGTTCATACAGCACGCTTTTATTCATTTTTTCAAAGTATCAAAATTTCGATTCGCCGTTTTCTGCCTTATGCAGGCAATTTTCACTGACCTCTACCAAACATGCCTATCTATATATATTATAGTATAAAGGGCCAGGGAAAATGTACAACCTCTGGCCAGAAAGCAAAACATGCAAGGCATGGCAAGACTGATGATTATTAATTGTCATCAAAATCTTCTCATCTTTTTCTGCGTCCGAAATCGTAGATATTAAGTTATTTTAGGCTTAAAAACACGCTATGATGTTGCTATACGCATGAATACCTGCTACAGGCTGATACTAAATTAACTGTTAAGCGCTATATTTTTGAGCCTTTGACATAATATAGGGTTTGATTGCTTTTAGGGAGGAGCAAGAAATGATCTTGTCAACGAATGCATCCGAAGGAAACGAATCGACGGATAGTGATCTAGACACGCCTCAATCGTCGAAAAAGCTCGCTCTGTCCCCTTCGGAAATTGTAAAGGCTACTCTTCCTCAAGCCAAGAGTGTCAAAGTTGTGCTGGACAACCAACGACCTAAAGATCAAAAAACTCCAATCAATGGAATCTCGATTTTGAAACATCCTATCACGACATCAATCGCGAACAAGGATGATGATTTTAAGGTCACAATCAAAGCCATAAAAATTGATCACGTGGCGTGCAGTGCGGCAAAAAAGGTTCCAGAAGGCAAACCCACGGGTGTCACGGAACAAGGGATCCCTATCATTGATCAGAATCTCAATATTCAATCAAACCCAATCAAAGTAATCAAAGTGGCTTCCGATGAGGGCTCAAATCCACAAGAATAATGATTCCATCTATCAACTATGTAAGATGTAAGTGCTAATTGTTGTTGGAAAGGAAGCACTGTTGGATTGGTAAAGTTGGTTTTTTGTCGATTTATGC
>NC_081450.1:4114971-4117347 GCF_007210705.1 Tigriopus californicus | reverse complement strand
TTTCTTGTTTAATTTCTATGTTTCGAAAATTAGCCCAGAGTTGCCGTGACCAAGAGCAGTCTGTATGGTTGGAAAGGCATTCATAACCCATATTCCTAGAAGGCAATCACATCTGTCAAAACACTTTGAGTGGAACCTTTTTTTAAACTGGAATATTGGTTCGGCTTTGGCCTGTCAGGGTGAGTGGGTTGTCGGTAAAATGAGCTATCTGGCCAATAGTTAGATTGATCTCATTTAGACATTCTACGGCATCTCTTACCACGTAAAGTCCACACAGAGATGAAAATCATATTCACACACAAAGTCATCAAGGGGATCAATGAGTCAAGAGCGAGTGTACCAATCAACGTTTTTGTTTTGGTTTTTCTTCATGGCCCTTGATCAGCTGCTATCATGTGACGGCTCTGGACCAATCAGCCAGAACCAGGCAAAAAGAGATGACGCGTCTTTTACATGAATGTCATTACAGGGCATTAGTCAACGCCTTAAATTTGCTTGCAATTTCCTCATGTCCCCGCGTGTGACGAGAAGCTCGGGCAAGTCCTCGCTCCTCTCTTCAATCTCAACGGCATGAAATGGCAACGCATGAAATGGTGAATGTGTTCAAGTTGCTTTCACCATATGGACTCTCCTCAAGCCTCACTGTAGAGGAAGTTTTCATGGCCTATCCGCTTCAGAGCTTGTCCGCTTGACCCCTTCAAAGAATTCTTAACTCAGATTGGTTGAAGCATAGGGCAAAGTGATCCAGCAGTCAAGGGGATAGGCCACGAAAATATTTGCTATTTTGATCTAGGTCAGGCAAGAATGCCTACTCCCTTCCTATTGAATAAATAGCTATTCATCCCTGTTAGTGAGTGTAGCCAAATCCAGCAGTCTTCCAATAATGTTCACATCTTTCTTGAAAAAACTGCCTTGTGCTATTAAGATTTCCTGGTCAAACAATCTTGAATTCATTGTCTGGAAATTTATTTCAACCTTATTCCCCTTATTTTTATAGTTTTGAATAACGGTACACGACACACTACTTCGCCAACATACTATATCCGTTTTTAATTTATGCTCTTGCATGCCATCATAAATTAGTTCCTGGCTTAGTTTTTGGCTCCGTCGCGGCTGCCTGGGGTGTGCGATGGGGATCGATCGGCTTTGAACACATTTAGTTACGTGATTCTCAAANACTACCCAAATGTGTTCAAAGCAAAGTCTCAAGGGGCTTGGTTGGATTGACTTTTCTCTGACAAGCACTCTAGATGGAGCCATTACATGAGGTGACTCAACGAGGATATTTCCTTTTAGTGGTGTTCTCTACTATTCCAAAAGTGCTTTCAATTCTCTGAATTGCCAGCCCATTGTCCTCAAGTTGCTCTGCGGATGCTGTCATTTTGAGGCTCCTCTGGCTTGGTTCTCATGGCCGTATCACTCTTCCCGCCCAAAGGTCTTCTTGATGAATCCAAGGGAAAAATTCCCTGGCCTGAATCTCTGGCGGTATGAAGAGTGTGCACTCGTCAATATTGGGAGATAGGTACCGACAGCAACGTGTATTTAGACTCAGGGCCGGCCTCCTTGGGCGTGACTGATGAATAGAACTTGAAAACGGCACTGAGTTGTTGAAACATATCTAATGGCAGATTGAGAAGCACTCCAAATCGATTGACTCCTAATGATTTCTTTTCAACTTTTGATTCTAATAAATTATCAAGCTGAGATATGTAATCCCATTCCCCCCAATACATCCATTTGAAAGTCTAAAGAACGAATCAACTAGGAGTTATATCGCACTCGAACTGTGCGAACTGTGAAAAGTAAGAACTGTCTTACTTATCAGTAGAGTCGTAAAAAATAGTCGATTAAATTTGGCAAAATACCGGCTAAAAAAGCTGGGAAAAATGGCGAAATAGTTAGGAAAATAGTTGATAAAGTATGCGGAAAACAAGCATTGAGTGGTGTTTTTCTAGAGTTTTAGGTACAAGAAGCTAGATTACCAATTTCAAACCTCTGGACATTAAGCAGACCACAACGGGCCCAAAAAGGTAGCTAATTTGGAAATTGCTTGCCTAAAACTTCCAAAATCGAACGGTCTTCCCCTCAATCTCGTCAACCTAAAGAAATTGTTAGCAAATTACTTGGAAGTTATTAATGCTTATGTGAGGCTTTCCATCAATATCAGATTCAAGTGGTCTTGGATAGAGGCCTTCAATACATCAGAGAAGGAGAACGAGACATGGCCAAATACCTTTACGCGTTTAAGGGTTTTCTTCGACCCGTCATTGCAGTTCTACGCCGTGCACCTTTGAGCTTTATTCGGACAACTCCCTACCAATGGAGTATGCCCTAGCCATGGAGTATACCCTAACTCACCCTGGTTTGAAACATTAC
>NC_081450.1:4112783-4113971 GCF_007210705.1 Tigriopus californicus | reverse complement strand
GTTGAAATTCCGTATTTAAAATTTCAGCTCAATCAAGCCATTGGATCAAAAGTTGTGCTCTCTCAAGATGCAGTACATAACAGAGCTCAGAATGAATAGTTTAACCTAGACAAGCCCTCTAGTTTAACCAACTTCTGGTGATCAATTACCACAAGAGGGTTAACTCATTCTTCATTCATTTTGTACAGAGTTATATCATGAGTTTTTCGGGGGTATAACTTTTGACCCACTGGTTAGATGGGCTGAAATTCAAAATCATACCTACTTAAAGTCTTTTTTTGTAGAAGAACGCTTTGCATTGACTCGATTCCGACATTTTAATTCTCAGCTTTTGCTTCCCCGTCTATTTTCCAGTGATTCATTCTCTCCCTGAAGCAATTCTGCTCCTATATTTCTCGTGTATCGTTCTTTTGGTTCAATGTCCTACTTTAATCTTTTTGTGTACCAAGATACTGTTTTGGTCTGTGTTTATCACTCTACTCTTTGGCCTTGGCCACTCTATTTTTCGGTGTGTCAATCCAGGGACTCTTGAGAGTGCTCTAGGTAGTGTCCTTGGTCTTACTCCATGCCTTGGTCAATCAGAAATGAGAGGTTTATCAGTTTTTCGTTTCTCGTTTGCCAATTTGAATGTCGCCCGTTTCAAATGGCTCAATAACATCACTTGCCTTTTCAAGTGCGAGGTTTCCAAATCTGGAACCTGTCAACTAGATTTATTTTTTTTCGAAAAATACAAAAACGAAAAAACGAAACGAAAAGGGCCCCTTTTTCGCTTTTTTCCAAAAATTACCGAAAAACTCATCGAAGTGTGTTGGGTACTACACTGCGACCGCTTGAAAGAGCACGTCATTTTCTCGTTCACATTCTGGCCCACCAACTTTACTACAATGACCAACATTTTCATCACTTACCCCTGCCTAGTGACCCTGGTCAGAGACGCGCGAGGTTTGACAAGTGGCTCCACTTAAAAAAAGTAAGCGATCAGATGAACTAAAAGTTTCCAAACACATTTCGAACTGATGCGCTTTGTAAGAAAGAGTACTGTCATGACAAGCACCAGAGAATATTTTTTTCAAGGACACTGCGAAATTGCTGATGCATAGATGTGGCATATTAGATTATTAAAAATAGTTTAGCTACTCTCTAAATAACTTCTGAACCCATTTTTTAATAAGATTAGATTGCAAACAT
>NC_081450.1:4101908-4112318 GCF_007210705.1 Tigriopus californicus | reverse complement strand
TTCTTGTGGACTGAGTCCATTCTAGTTATCTTTATTGTGATATCACTCTAGTCAACTATTTTATCATCCTAACCATTTTATTCTTTTTAATTTTGCTTTTGAACTCTGTATATGTTGTTTTTACAAATATTTGTATACAGTTTACAATTTGAAATGCCCAAGAGTCGCAATGAAGGTTATCATTAAAGTACCAAAATCGTACTCCAAAATTCAGTTCGAGCTTTTTCAGATATTCTTTTTTTTTGTTGTTCATGAAATATAAAAAACGAACTGGAACTGTGAACCGGTTCTTTTCAATTCCTGGGACTGAGAACTATTTTTTCGAAACCATATTTTTGGAAATACTATTTGTGACCATCTCCATGCTCACTCTCTCTCAAATGGAGAGAGAGAGAGGTACAGGTGCTAGTTTACCCAGGGGCTAAGTGCTTTAGTGTCCTTGGTTTACCATATTGTTGCCATAAATTTCACAATCATTACATTTTATAGACCTCGAGAAGTTTCTTATCTTCCTTTAATGAAGGACTTGCTTTCCTAAGCAAAGAAAAAGATATGTTTTGTCACGTGCAAATCAATATCTTGAGCGATTTCAACTTTCCAAAGACAGTCGTAACATGGCGTCCAAGTTCAATTGGCTGGATACCAATTCCCACCTCAACCTCTGCAACCTTTCTCGGTGTTTGAAGACTTTAGTTACACTTCAACACAATTTAACCCAGCATGTGAGCCAAACCACTTGTGGAGAGAGCAAACTCGACGTTATATTAGTAAATGATCCAGAGCACATTACGAATGTAGGTATGTGTAACCAACACCGACTCATCTGATCACAACCTCCTTATAATTATCATCCCCATTAACGTAGGTGTGAGTAGAGAGGGGCAAATGTGTAAAAATATTTTTGTCACTAATGCCTACTTTTTTACACATCTGCACTCTTCACCTTTTCAGCGTTTTAGCCTTTTTTGCATATTTGACCTAAAAAAACCGGTTTGTTGATTGAATATAGCGCTTTCTTGGCGTTAGAATTGATGTCAATTACTCAATTACAAGGGCCAAAGGAGTTTACCTTTTCATTGTCATAGGGGCCTCATATACCTATAGTCATAGGTGCCTCATCATGATTGAGCAAGAAGTGAAAACCCTGAAAGCCATGAAGAGCGCCAGACTAAAGTATAAAGAAACAAGCTAACCAAGAGGTTAAGACTGTTAAAAATTAACTTTCATATTCCTTACTGTGGACCAAAGTGAATACTTCTTTTTATACATAAAGCTGAATTTATTCAATTACAAATGAATGAAAATGAGGCTTTGATGTTTAAATATGCAAAATATTAAGGGCACCTTGGAAGTGCAGCACATAACTTTGTGCCATTTTAAGATAATAAAATTACAACTTTTTGCTACAGAGGATTAAATATTCTCTCAAGCCCATTCAAAACCCCTCTTGGAAAATTCCTATTATTTGTTATCTCCATCAGGAGTTACATCAATTTGAAACTCTACTTTATGCTGACTTCCCCGCCGCTACTGAGAATTTAATCCCCAGAAATTCATGATGGAAGATCGTTCTTCGGGTTTTTCTTATTTCGCCAAAATTGTTTTTCTTCCGTTGTTATAATTGATCAAATAATCTGATAAAAATAGGCCAATACCTATTATCCTTACTTTGCATAAAAAGATGTATATTCGGACTGACAGAATATTCGTATTGAAGATCCATGAGCAAGGCATTTGAAAAACAAAGCCTGCTATTCCTCTTGATGTCGTTTCCTGTCGTTGTTTTTACAAAAGTGGATTTATTTTACGTGAGCTAGGTTTTGAGATTTTGGAAAAACTGATTTTTTCATTCGTTACGGCTTTTCTGTCATTATGCAGTCTACTAAACCCATTAAAACTCTTACGCGATCGATATTTTTCATCATTTAGGACACTTTCCCTATGTAATCAAAGTTTAATAAAGAGACTAGCTCGAATATTGTACACTTTTTCATCAGGAGCCTAACTTCTATGCAAAATAAGTTGGTCCCATTTGCATGCTTGTGCATTGTGACCAAAACTACCTGTGTTTGTTCCCAAAAAAGTATTTATTTTGACCCAATTAAAAGTATGGTACATGTTTTGGCACTATTCACGTCTTCATTGGTTGATTTGTTGCAATGACGATGCTTTTCTTCAATAAGTATGTAAAAACCTTAATACCTTTTTTCTGCCGTTTTGGCAAATTTCATTACCTCCCTTAACTTTCCTTTTTGGCGATTTTCTATCTTTTACCCAAGCTCTGTAACGACTCCAAAAATAATGAAGTTTCTTTTTGAAACAATTCCGAAGAAAATTTTGTAAAAGTTAATTTCCAATTGAGTTAATTGATTACTTGATAATTGAATCCAATTGATTACAATGATACAAATTTAATCTCAGACAATCGTAGCCAACACTTGTATGTTGCTCTTAATTGGATTTATAACGTCGAGACATCACTGATTATATGCATCCTATTCCAAGAATTATTTTTTTTTCGGAGGTATTAGTATAAATAAGGCTTCTTCACTTCGCACTTTACAGTCAACATGAAAGCTTCTATCTTGCTGGTATTCGTCTTTGCTCTTACCGTGGTTTCCGTCCATGCAGGTACACTATACCTTTTGCTTTGAGCTCAAGATCAGATGATTGGTATTAGTTTTGGAACAATAGATTCTAGTAAAGCAAGAGTTGATGTCACTTCTTTTCCTCAGATTGTAAGCGGGAAGACATTGGATGTGAAAACCGAACACCTGTAAGGGCACGTTGGGTGTCATACATCAAGGATTGCCCCAACATATGCAAGAATGGATACAATACTCGCTGGATCAACTATGCTTTCGTCCCATATGTCCACGCGGTCCTTGGGGTACGATGCCTTTGTCTTACTCGATGCAGGCCTACTCCGTTAAAGAGAGCAATCGTCTTCGAGGTGCAAAAGGATCTAGACAGTGTATGTACATTTAACGCTCATTAGTAATGTGATGCTCAAAATGAAGCATAATGCGTAGAGCCTAAATGCCTGGCGAAAAATAAACAAAATAATGCATTCAAAATAACTGCTTTACTATTTATTCTAAGCGACAATAAAGGCGCGTACACCAAAAGTTTCGTTTTGCGTGTGCCCCAATACTCTAACTGCCTTGACTTTCTTAGTTCGATTCGTCAGACATTTCTTAAACCATGCATAAATATTTCTCCCAATGCCCACATCAGCCAAGAAATTAACCGGCAGAAGTATGGTCCACCTTGCCAAAAACGCTTGAGCGAAGTCTAATTGTATAGCAACCAGGGCATTAGTAACGAAATTCAGTAATTCGTTTCTTTTTTCGAAAAAGGAACTGCAATTGCCTTACATTTTGAAATTGTGTAATTGTAACGGCCCAAAATCTACAAGAATTACTCGTTACACGTTCTTTTTTGAGCTTCCAGAATGGTCTTTAATTTTCGTTTATCTCATGACAGCTGCGGAACCTTCAGGCTCAACAGAAATTGCCATTGTTTTGCTAATTCCATCTAGCATATTTTGATCAAAGAAAGTCAAGGTTGGAAATTGTGCTTGCTCTTAACTACTCTGAGGGTGTTCTTGGTTTTTCATCTGAAATTCCGTTCGACTGAAGATCTGATTCAGTGCAATTGTCAAGAAAAAAGATATCTCCTTGGCTTGAATATGATGCATCAAATTTCCAAAGCCTCATTTCCACGACTTAAGGGATGGACTTCTTACAGCGAAGCTTTACCGATTTGACATTGTCTAATTTTGTTTTTCGATCATGACTTTTGCGACAATGATTTACACAATCATTATCCCATTCAATCTTCCAATCTTGATTCCTCTAAGCATTATGATGCAATACATCTTGAACAACTATGTCAAGATGAAATAACAAGGCTCATTATTGAAAAATGTTGACACGAAATCTTTAACTGCTGTTCAATTTCTTTTGAGGAGAATGGTCTTGATGGGGTAAACCATAAAATGAAGGTTGAATAAGTAAAAATCCGGACATCAAAAATGGTTACTTTCTCAGCCGTTGCAGTTTTTTTAGAACCTTCATTAATAGATAATCACACAAAAGGGTAATTCTTATATATGAAACAATCAAGAAAAGTTATATTCATCTTAAAAGGCCAGAAAACTTACTTTCCTTCTGATCCTAGCCATCAGCTTTTGCATGAGAGAAGAATCGATCTTCCTGAATGAATACCTACTGCTACTTAATGTTCCATTAGTCTTTGGTTTTGATGTTCAAGTTTGATTTTCTTCAGAACTCCTTCGAAAATGACGGATTGTCATCAATGGTTCCATTCCTTCAGTACAATCAATACTTATTTCATCTTGTTAATACCATGTCATTCTGGCCTTAGCTAAGTGACAACTTGCCAAGTAGAGCCAAAACAAGGTCTCTACATTAAATTGTGTTAACTGTTGCGAAAGAGTCCAGCCTAAGCCTTCTAGGACCTTAGCTCTGACCTTTCTTTGACCTCTTGAACATCAAATTGAAATTTTCTGATCTCCATGGCCACATCTGTGCTTCAAAATTGATTGAAGCATTTTTTTTTGAAAATATGGAATAACTTTTGCACTATTTTTGGGATCTTATCAATATGCATTTTTATCACTTCCAGGCTTTCTTTGTACGCTCAGGATTGTTATTGAGGCGTTAATGTACGTTTGATAATGTCGATGNGGGATCTTATCAATATGCATTTTTATCACTTCCAGGCTTTCTTTGTACGCTCAGGATTGTTATTGAGGCGTTAATGTACGTTTGATAATGTCGATGTTGTCAGATCAACAGTTTCACTAGATTCTTCCACAGGCATCCTTCATTTTAAGGAATTCGTGCCCAGACTGAAATTCTGGCGATGTTCTTCTACAGCCTTCAGTGTCTCAACTCCTGAAAGAATTCTTTTTTATAACTTAAGACATTTTTCCCCAATAAACAGAACGATATTTTAAAAGTGCGTCGAGGTATTTTCCTTGTCAATGACAAGCGATATAACAACTCTTCAGTGTCCGGATTTTTACGAGCTCAATCTTTATTGGTAATCTAAAATTTTATTAAAAGTAACTGTAATGAGTAACGCCATTACCTTTTTTGAGTAATGGATGTGTAACGAATTACTTGTTTTGACCCAAGTAACTGTAACTGTTATTCGTTCCTTTTATTGACGAACGACTAATGCCCTGATAGCACCCACGCAATCTTAATACAATGGCCCTTCAATAACCTCGTCAAAATGTTGAACCATGGCCAACGATCAAAGTGAGCGAAACCATCCATATGAACAATGATTCAAGTCCCTCAATCAATCCATGGCCTTCGCTTCAACAGAGAAAACCCAATCCAGTCCTATACTTCATAACAAGTGCTTAAAGACATTGCATTTGGTAATATGACGGACAAGTGGTTGGTTGCCTTGATGGCCACGGAGGATCTCGAGTCTCCAAGATGCCGTTATGCCGACCTCAAGGGATTTGCCATGGCGTAAAAATGGCATTTTTCCTTGCTAATTCTCGAATTATTGACCGATACAAGGGATTGAAATTCCCTGAAAGTCATGTACATAATGTCATATCTTAAAAAATATTTGTTCATCCAAGACGTTCGAGTTTGAGTTTGGATCGATTTGATGGCCAGTTCTGTTTATCTAGGAATTCGAATTGTAAAACTGGCCGACTAAACCGTGACAAAAGCTGCCACGTCAGGATTGTGTTCAATCTGGCCCCTCTTTCAAAACAACACATTCTTCATCTTTCTCAAACTAATTCTAGTCATCTCCTAAATATGATATTAAAACCTGGTCAAACTATACTGTCACTCTAATCAGCTTTTAAGCATCTCATTCAGGTCTTATATTGACTTAATACTGTATAGAATTGAATACTTCAATCGACATATTTTTTCTCATTGATCTGGCCCAGAGTTGGAACAAAGATTTCATTAATGATTGATCATTTTTTTCAAGCAATTAAATGCATGGGAGTTATCTCTCGCACCTCTTTTTGAGATCAGCAAAAAATACAACAAAGCATTTTCGTATTTAAAAAGCATAGATCGTTGAGTGTTTGAACCTGAATCCAAACGGAATGAGAGATACCGGAGCCTAAATGTATTGTAAAAACAGAATTTTTCAAAAACATAACTAAAGAATTTGGGAGCACACTTACTTAGACCTTATATTGAAATTATGATACGATCTGTTTAACCGCTACCTAGTCATAAAGGATTTTATGGCCCAAATTTGGCCATTAAATCCTTATTTAATCCCTTCCATTTATTGAGGAACAACTTAAGCCTTTTTAATAACAGTGTATCTTTAGGTATGTAAAACGATCGTGTAGGGCTCGAGAATTTGATTGCATCAAAGAAAAGTGGACATTAACTTCAAAGCGGTCATTAGCAAGTGCTGCAATAAGTTTCTTTATCCATAGAGCTCAATTGTTGTCAATCTCTTCTATGTTGATATTTTTTGCTATTTTTGAATCTTGTGATTTGGTTTACCTCAAATGTGGGGGGGGGATACTTTTTGGAGAACAATGAAGCTAACCAAAACATTTATTATTTATGTTTGTTTGAATGTTATAGTAAAATTAATCCATACTTACATTTATTTAAGGATTGGTGCTTCGTCCTTAAATACTCATTGACCATTTTAATCAATTGTTTGATTTGAGTTAGCCAACCCAAAATCTTTTGGTGGGCCAAAAATCTGGTTGCAAACAGAAATTAGGCTAAATCTTCCTTTGAATTGAGAAGCAACTAGAAAAAATACTAGTAAGCATGTGGTTCGCTCTCTTCTTCTAGCTCAGGATGAGCTTACTCATGCCTTGATACTTGTTCAGCCATTTGGTCACGCAGTCTTGGGGCCACAAAAGAGGAGCCGGTTCCGACCAAGTGGGCCCTATTTAACTCTACCTTTTTTCTTCATCGTCAGTATCATGCGCCCAGTTGGTGAATAGGGCTCGAAGGTCTTTTGGCTTGAGTGAAGGTGGACAAGTTGCAACACTGGATGAAAGAACTGCACACACACCTTGAAGCGTCCACATCTTCTTCCCTTGATGAGTTACAAAAGCATTATCAGATGTTACTCTTGAAGGACAAAGGTCCCTCCAAACCTGAACGTACCATTAAAGGAATCCTTGAATTTGAGGGGGCACAACTAAAATAGCAATACCCAATTGAGCCGATTTGTAGGAGGCTATAGCCACGGTGAGATCGCCATCGTCATCTTGGCTTCTTGACATAGCCCCATACAATTGTGTCGGAGACAAGTTTCCGACCAATTCATGGCGGTTTCCGCCACCATGAATCAATAGTTCTAGAATGACGGTGTCTCCAGTATTACACCATTCCTTCTTTGGTGGTTGATCAGTGGTGATTAATGCAATACCTTGCTATTGGGTTATCAATTCTTGCTTTGTAAAAAGTACCTTTTGATGGCTTCAAGGATTTGAATGTATCTTCCATCTTCTGATTCATTTGTGCAGGCAAGCCTTTGATTGGTTTGTAATTGTCGTTGTCTTTTCGCAACATTGAGCGCTAATTGGCAAGATCTTTGCATTTCCTTCAGATTGAGATCCCACTCATTACGTCGTCTTGAAGGTGATATCATAGGCAAATGAATGGACATCAAAAATTCCACCAGAGCCAGAATCGCATTGCCCATTTGCTCTGCAGTAACGGGATGAGACTGTGCCTTGCTAACTGCAGCTCTTGCTCGTTCGCAACTTGCTCACATAGATTATCTCGAAAATCAGAAAAGAAAATACATGGATTCTAATATCAAAAGGCTGGTTTTCCGAAAACGCCTTATTGGTGACCCCGATCATCTTCACGCGTTCTGTGATTTTTTTGTGCACGACATGGAGGATTTCATACCCCAAGGCTCGAACGCAGTCCCATGTGACATTGGTGCGGGTCCTGTCAAATTGCCTACGTTTTGGTCATCCCAACCTAAAGTGTGGTTTGCACAAGCAGAAGCTCAATTTGTTTTGAGGGGCGTTACCGTGTTTGAACTATTGCCCTATTCCTTCTTTCTGCAGGGCAAGATTCCATCTTCACTAAAGTTTTCTCGCCTTCTAAAAATTTGAACAACGTGAGCTAAGTCACTCCCCAGTAACTATAGGCCGATTTCATTCACTTCGAATATTACGAAGTTGTTTGAGAAGATCATGAAGCTCAAACTTGTTGAGTTTCTTGAAGTCAATGAATTCCTTCCTTTTAGCCAGAATGTGTTCCGATTACATTTTAGCACGGTTACCCAACTGATTGAGCATTTAGAGCAGGTCATTGAGGGACTGGAAAAACACAAGTCAGTTGATATGTGTTTTGGCCCTTTCAAATCTCCGAGGGGAAAGCAACAAGAGCTCGTCCTGGGACTGTCAAGACTTGGGCACTGATATTTACCTGCCTTACTTCAAGAGCGGTTCATGTGGAGCCCCTACCCGGCCTCAATACCTTGACATTCAGAAACGCGTTACGGCGGTTCCTTGCGATTAGCGGAACCTGTGTGCATCTCAGGAGCGACTGGGGTACAAACTTTGTGGGTAGTGCAAATCAGGACCTCGATTTGATCTGCCTGCAGACTGACCTTCAACTAAGAGGATTTACCTGGAATTTCAATCCACGAGACGCCTCACATTTCAGGGGCGTCTGGGAATGAAAATCGGGCAAATATGAAGATGATTGGAAGCCACCTTGATTTTGGGTGGTCCCAGACTTTTGACAAGATACGAATGCCACACTCTCATTTCAGAGGCAATGGTCATTGTAAATTCGACCCCATTGTGGGAGGTGTCGAGTGATCCTAATGATCCTCTTCCTATATCACCTTTGTCGCTTCTTACGCTCAAAGAGGCGCCCAGCTTGAATCCTTTTCTGAAAAGGATCGCGATGCGTACGGACCTCGCCGATGGAGGCGTGTGCAATACCATTTAGATCAGTTCTGGATTCAATGTCGCACAGGATACTTGCAGACTTTACAAGGGCGCAACAAATGGACCAAGAAACGAAGCCTCGAAGAGGGAGATCTTGTTCTCATGCAAATCACAAATGTCAAGCGGGGATTGTGGCCCTCTGCAAGGGTTGTTAGAGCATTGCCGAGCTCGGATGGTTTGGTGCTATCCGCTTTTATTGAGACTGCAACTGACGTGGGAATTGGCAAGCCGTGTAAAATTAGTCGGTACAAAAGACCGGTGTCTAGTCTGAATTTTCTTGGATCTACCCGCGGATCGAAATAAGTTTGGCCGTGAACGACGGCCGGGTGGGGAGTGTCACAGGTTAGTGGGCATCCTGATTTTGGCGCTCATTCGAAGGGGTGCTTTTTGAACAAAGGCAACAGGCAAGAAGCTGGTTGAGAATATGGACGCGAATTGATTACTCCTTTATTGTTTTTTACCGCTACGACTTTTGATCTGGATTTGAGTGGGAATGAAGGAGTGCGAGTTAGATTACAGAAACGACCCGATTATTTCGTCTTTGCTACTAAATCAAATAATGTATGAATTCAAATTTGGAGAAAATCAGCGATGCAAAACTTGAAGCCGACCGTCGGCATATTTTCAAGGAGAGAATATTGACTTTTCTTGAAGACTTTATTGAAGCAGATCAAGAACTGCTGCGTTGAGGCTTTATTGATTTTTTTAAATTTTGAGTGATTGTTTACATATGAGCACTTCAAATTGTTGAAAATCAAATATTAAAAAAACTGCATTTTTAGAGGTTTGTTTGTTTTGTTTGTTACGAAGTCAGATGGCAGCTCTCTCGCTCGGCCTGCATCTGATTATTGGGTGTCCCAATTGAGGGATATTCCAGCTTCGTCATCACAGCCCAACATTAGTTATTACCTTCACCCTCGGGAATGACCGCAAGTTCGCCCATTTAACCTGTTAAAGCAGCAACTCGTGTTGTAAGTAAATACCACCAAGAGCTTGGACTTGGCAAGCGTGGGATCGAACTAGGATTCGCAAATTGGAGTGCAAATGCTCTACCAATACGGTACCCCAGCAAGCCCTGCATGTATAGAGGGTTCTAAGTAACGTCAAATAACGTTTTGAGCTAATACAAGATAATGAGACGTAAAAGAAGTTTTTAATTTTGTGGTACTGAAAAAGAATATTAACTCTATGGGAGTTTAAGATTACATATTACCGTACCATCTTTGGGATTTCAAATTCCATGTGGGTAAAGTACCCATCCACAAGTATGTATATGACAATTTTGATATGCCTTGCTCATTTGGACTCAAACTAGTTCAAAGAATTTGTTAAAGATCTAGCAGGTCCAAATATGTTTTACCAGGAACATCGAGGGTATGAGAGAGTTATCGTATCGGAATAGGCTTGAAAGTTTGGGACTGTACAATGTTCAGAGAAGGTACGAA
>NC_081450.1:4091947-4101857 GCF_007210705.1 Tigriopus californicus | reverse complement strand
TATTAGACATGGCCTTAAATTCAGCTTCAGCGACAGCCATCCTATACCCAGCCAAACGTCGAGGCCTGGAATGAAAAACAGTGCGCCTGTTGGTGTGAATTTTGTGTGTGACACCTTGTTTTGGGCTGACATCACTATAGGACAGTAACAAAAGTTTCAGGTATTCTCTGATAATGTTCTCAAGAATGGGTAAGTATCAGTCGTTTGTAGGACGCTCATCACTGGGGCAGAAGCCCCGACTCAAATGACCCACTATTACTTGCTTGGATGCAGGATCATACAACTGATTGTTTCGAAGATCGATGGCCAAATTATTGGCTTGTAAGAAATCTGCTCCTAGAATGAATTGTTTCAAGCTTGTGAGGTGGAATGTCCATATATATACATGATTTCTCAACTTGGTGCTGCATGTTGTGGTACCATATGAATAGATGTGGATCTATTGGCAGCACTCAAGGTCGGAGAAGCGTGAGTTGAGTGCAAGTGTGGAGGAACTGGAATCACGCTCTCCTGAGCGCTCAAATCAACAAGGTATGAACAATTTGAAAATTTATTTGTAGCAAACAATAATCGACCAGCAACAACATTTATTGGAGGTGGCTTAGGAGGTTTCCTGGACGGAGGTAACTTGCGAGGAGGTTGAACAAAGGTGCATGGTCGCAACGATAGGCCTTTTGCGATGAACGCGACACCACCCTTTTGCACCTCCGACGAATCCAGTTTAGAAGCTGAGATTTCATCTTTATAGCGATCATGACTTCTTTTGATGCAACTTGTTGATCAGCTAAGACAGCCAACTCACGCGGGTCAAGGGATTCCAGGACTGGAGAGAAGGTATGAACGGGCAGAGCTTGGTAAAAGGTCCACAAAAAATAGTCCAAAACAAAATGCAAGGCTCGTGTCCCCCGCCATGCTAACATATTGTCCATCAACTCGTTGGGACTCCTACTCTCTAATGGAGCCATGGACAACAATTTGCGAGCCGTATGGTATGGAGAGAGCGTGAAGGTGGTCAAGAGGCGATCCTTGACAATTTTGTACTTTGTTTTGCCGGGAGGATTAGAGGTGACATCAACCACTCGTTTGGCAGAGTTGTGATCCAAGTCGGCCACAAGATAGCGGTATCTAGTTTTGTCCACAGTAATTTCCTTTAAGTGCAAACTGAGACTCCGCCTGCTCAGACCAAATTTGTTATCTCTCTCTTAAAGGTATCTGATATTGTGCGTTTTCAAAAGCATTCTTGAGCTTCGTCCCAATCCAGGATTTAGGGTCAATTGCGGTGACCGTAGAGTCATAACATGCGTTTTGAGAGCACCTTCAAGCCCTCGAGAATCCAGGCTAGTTAGAACAATGATGTCCAGATCATGGTCATTTGAAAAGACCAAGTCCTGAACGTTATTTGCTCTGGTGGTTACATCAACATGCTGAGAGAAATTGCGCAAGATCGCAAACTCATCCAGCTTTTCGAATGACTGAGATGTCTATTTCAAAATGGGAATATACCCATCGGGACTAGCCTCCTACTCTACGAGGCTAGCTGGAAAATTGAAGTTCCCTACAAAGAAAACCTTTGAGCAAACTGCCTGGTTCTACTCATTTCCTATGAATTTGAGAGTTGACAAGAACGAGCTTACTGAACAAAAGGGGGGCCTATATATCGTCACAATGGACAGATCAAGGCCTTGGACGTCGTTTTTACGATGAGGGAAAAATGACAATTATATCAGGTAGTAAAGTTATGTTTAAGGGGAGCACGTGGGCAAGGTCGTCAAAGCGAGCCATGTAGCGAAAGGCAAATGGTTCGAAGATAGCTTATCTCCACAAACGTAAAGGTCTGGACGGGCAGGGTGAATAAAGGTCTGTGTCGACACAATGGTTTAGAATCAAGACGAGTATGTCGTGAGATATAGGAGTCTTGCGATTGACTGGTTTAGGAAAGGTTTTCTTAATGCCGAGTAGGAAAAGTTTTACAACTTTGGCGTTGCAGGGCAATGGATATTTTTTTTGTTTTGGTTTGGCTTTTCATGGGCTTTTCTAACCGCTACAGGGAATGTAATCCCCAGTACTATTGAAATGAAAGGTTATAATTCGTCTATTTATTACCTTTCAATCTTTATATGATATTTGGTCTACCAACGGAATTTGAGTTGGCAGACCGAGCTAGTCCTTGAATGTAGGGTTGATCTGGAATGCTATCTAAAAATTGGTCCAAGTCTGACTTGAAAGATGCTACCGGATCAACAAGGCCTACGTATTCCCTACGAGTATTAGTGGCAAGTAAATTAAACAATGAAGGAGCCCGAGAAAGAAGAGATGTGGACTTCATTGTTCGAACTAGCCTGGATGCTCGAAGGCTTGAAGGTGCTCTCAAAACACACATTCAGCCTCTACGGTCACTAGAATTGACCCTAAATCCTGGGTTGGAACAAAGCTCATGGATACTTTTGAAGACGTACGGTAAAAGATACCTTTCGGACCTTCTCTGGACACTGTACAGTCCAAACTTCTTTATCCTCTCCCATAATGAGAGCTCTCTCAATCCTGTGATGTTCCTAGTGAAACATCTTTGGACTTGCTCGACCTTTTGCAAACCTGCTGAACTCATTGGGGCCCAAATGGGTCAAGCATATTCAAGATAAGGCTGGACAATCGACTTGTCAGAGTTAGCATCGTGATGCTATGTCCGGACTTAAACGTCCAATATATCCAACCACACATTTGAAAAGCCTTCCCCACCTTCAACTGGATATGCTCATCAAAATTTCCATTATTTTGGAGGACTAGTCCTAAATCTTTCATAGATGAGACCTGCTCAATATCTTTACCTCCATTATCTACGATTGGAGTATTTAAAGGAGTTGACCCGAAGGTCATTGAGCGGGATTTCGTTCTGTTCAGGCCCATATTACTCTCAGTTACCCAAGAGTAGATTCGATCTAAGTCCTTTGCAAGGCTAATGGAATCTTGGCCATTCCTACCAGAAACCAACTTTGTATCGTCAGCATAAGAAGAGAGACTGGCAGATATACTATGCTTTTAAAGCGGGACGACGACAACTATAAACAGGAGGGGCCCTAAGATCGAACCCTGGGGAACACCTGACTTGACATCATGTATGTCACTATGGGATCCCTCAACCTTAACCAATTGCTTCCTACCAGAAATGAAACTTTTTAACTAATTGAGAACCTTGCCTTGGATCCCAATCTCATGGAGCCTGTTAACTAAAAGACATTGTCTACCTTGACAAAGGCCTTGGCAAAGTCGAGATAAACTACATCAACTGATTCATGGCTCTCTAGTCCCTCAATAACCTACTCAATATGATCAATCAGTTGGGTAGCCGTGCTAAAATGCGCTCGGAACCCATGCTGGCTAGGAGGAAGGACTTCATGAACAATTACCTCACCCTCAGGAATGACCGCAGGCTCACCCATTTAAGCTGTTACGGTAGCAACTTATGCTGTAACTTAAATACCGCAAAGAAGCTTGGACTTGACTAGCCTGAGTTCGAACCAGGATTCGCTAATTGGAAAGCAGATGTTCTACCAATACGGAAGGGCCAATTTAGCCGCGATCTTGTCCCCGAGTTTTTCAAGAAGATCGGTTTGATTCCGAATTAACACCTCAGTTTGATCCTCCATGAAGTCCTTGAAGGATTGACGCATGTCTTGGGCCACTTGCAAAAATTGAGCCAGGAGTTCCTGGTTGGCCTTCCGGACATTGTTGGTTGGAGAAGCAAGGGGGAACTGAGAGGATCAGCTTGGGAAAGCAGGTTGAGGAGGGGTTGGGCCTACTCAGAAGAACCACCAGTTAATGATGACAAAGGGATCTGAAAGGAGCAAGGAGGCAGCGGCAGGTCGGAAATTCTCGAGAAATTTAAACAACCTATATTTTCCACTCGAAAAGTATAAATGCCATAACATGCCAAATGTCGATCTTGATAGTAATACAATATGCCATAATTAGGTTGCACTAGCTCTTTGTTCGACCATCTGGCCGTTTTTATTCACTTTTACGTTTTGTACCTCAAGTAACATTTTAAAAATTTACTTTCTGTCCCAAATAAACAATGATGAGCAAAACCTCGTGTAGTTTCTGTCGACCCACTTCACTCATCTAACCATACGAGAGGGCTCAGCACAACTAAGCAATCGACTTGTGCAGAGTTACCCTTGTGATACTGTTTCTGGACTGAAACGTCCGATAGATCCAACCACATGTTTGACAAGATTTCCCCACCATCAACTGGATATGCTCATCCAACTTTTCATCATTTTAGATTCCTACGCCTAAATCAATCATGGACGAAGCCTGCTTAATATATTCCCAACATTAGATGTGGAGCAGGATTTAATTTCAACTTTTCCATTCTTTTTTCAGACGACAATGATTCACCTGTGACTCTTGCAGGTGACTATCAATATGTTATAAAAATCAGTTCTTGTCAAGAAATTATTCATTTACTTGCCAATACATCAAGTGTCAACATGAAGGTTCTTCTACATCTGGCTCTTATTTTGACTTTGTCTTCAGTTTGGATGGAGGCAGAGGGCAAAGGTAAAATTTGCTCTTTATTACAATGATAGCAAAGCAATCAATGAGATTTTTTTCTTTCCAGCTTGTAAACTCAAGGGAGTTAATTGCATGGGTTATAGGTTGGATTTTTCTATGGCCAGTAGTGCTGACGAGTGCGAGATTGATTGCAGGCGTGTTGGAAGGTTTTACGGACGAAAAGCCAATTATTACTCTGTCTTATACACAGGCTCATCCTTGAGGGGGCCAAGTTTTAATTGCAAATGCTATGCCACTTGTCGCATTCAATTAAATTCTGCAAGTGAGGTGCATGTAATTGATGACAAAGACGTTTCTAACATTTGTGAGACTGAGGCTCGATTCAAATTTTGATCTAATACTTCATCTATTTCTGTTCAAGTAACTCCAAATCCAAAATAAAGACAAACCATTCAGATGGATCTTAAACAGTTTTCGTGTCATTTGTATGCATGTCGCTTCAATTACTTTTTTACATCATATCCGAGGTATATGGCCATTATTATATTGTTCATGATAATGCATTTTCAGCTCCTGCTCGCTTGGCTCCTGCTCATGGTATGCATTTGTTTACGTGCTAAACTCAGGAGAAAAGAAATACACTGCTTATTCACCTAAAAACTAGCCAAGTGCTTCATTGGTGACCCCGATGTGATTGTTCCTTAGCGTTTCTTGGATCAACACGCATCATGGAAAAGGAAGGCTTTTGCATCTCTGGATAAAAGTGATTTTCAATCAGTTTCGGCGGTTTCTTTGAAACTTCCCTCCTTTTGGTCTTTGCAACCAAAAGTTTGGTCTGAGCAGGCGGAGTCTCAGTTTGCACTTAAAGGAATTACTGTGGACAAAACTAGATACCGCTATCTTGTGGCCGACTTGGATCACAACTCTGCCAAACGAGTGGTTGATGTCACCTCTAATCCTCCCGGCAAAAACAAGTACAAAATTGTCAAGGATCGCCTCTTGACCACCTTCACGCTCTCTCCATACCATACGGCTCGCAAATTGTTGTCCATGGCTCCATTAGGAGATAGGAGTCCCAACGAGTTGATGGACAATATGTTAGCATGGGCGGGGGGACACGAGCCTTGCATTTTGTTTTGGACTATTTTTGTGGACCTTTTACCAAGCTCTGCCCGTTCATACCTTCTCCCAGTCCTGGAATCCCTTGACCCGCGTGAGTTGGCTGTCTTAGCTGATCAACAAGTTGCATCAAAAGAAGTCATGATCGCTATAAAGATGAAATCTCAGCTTCTAAACTGGATTCGTCGGAGGTGCAAAAGGGGTGGTGTCGCGTTCATAGCAAAAGGCCTATCGTTGCGACCATGCACCTTTGTTCAACCTCCTCGGCAAGTTACCTCCGTCCAGGGAAACCTCCTAAGCCACCTCCAATAAATGTTGTTGCTGGTCGATTATTGTTTGCTACAAATAAATTTTCAAATTGTTCATACCTTGTTGATTTGAGCGCTCAGGAGAGCGTGATTCCAGTTCCTCCACACTTGCACTCAACTCACGCTTCTCCGACCTTGAGTGCTGCCAATAGATCCACATCTATTCATATGGTACCACAACATGCAGCAATCACATTCACGCCTGCGCCAATCACATTCAGGTATGACTAAAACATGTACTTTGGCTCGACAACTTTATTCCTGGCCGGGCATGACCAATGAAATTCAGATGGCTATTGCCAAGTGCCCTGTCTGTGTCGAGTTGCTTCCTTCTCACTCCCCAGAACCGCTTAAACAAGCCCTTCCACTGACCTATTTGAGGTCGATGGGATTCACTTTCTCTTGTTGGTGGATCGCTTTAGTGGCTATCCCCTTGTTGCTCGACTGAAATCCTTAAGTACCACAACCATTTGTGCTACTCTCCTTGATTGGTTCTACGAATTTGGATTTCCTAAGTGGCTCAAAAGTGATAATGGACCTCAGTTTTGTGCCAAATTTGAAGACTTTTGCCAGGAATATAGTATCAGACACGACACCTCGTCGCCGTACCACGCCCGCACCAATGGTCTGGCTGAAGCGGCCGTTAAATCTATGAAGCATTTGCTCAAAAAGGTCAACGTGCAAGACAAAGCCTTCCGTGTTGCCTTGGCTGCTTGGCGGTCAACGCCTCGGGCCGACGGATTTAGTCCGGCCTTTGGTTTTTTTGGCAGACATCTCCGTTGAAATCTGCCTGATGTTCGTGCCTCTTCACCCCCCCACGCAAGCTCCCTCGAATTCACTAATGCACGAAAATCCACTCGTGACGCCACGGCCTTTTATGCTGGTGGTGTGGATCTTGTCCCTCTTTCTCCGGGGGATGCCGTTCTTTATCAGTCTCCGATTGACAAGAATTGGTCGGTCGGTGGTACGGTTTTGCGGATCTTCCCATGGTCGTTCTTATTTAATTGAGACTAATTGAGACTTTTTATTCATTTGACACACTTATCTCAGCTACTTTTAAACACGTGTGTTTACGAAAAAATTGTTCCTTTGTCGCTTTGACAAAGAAAAACATGTCTAGATTTCTTGGCATTTGAGCAAACACTTAACCAAAAAATATAGCCACAGCGGGTAGTTTACTTGGTGTTTGGATCATAGATATGCGTCTGATTGCCGCCAATTTTTGGAATCAACAACAGAGCCGTTCATCCCTGGTTTGTGGACGAAAACAATGTCATTGTCATCAATTACAATTTCTCTGTTACAACTATGTTGTCATTGGAAATAATGATTTGAAATGTAATCAATGTCAGGATATAAGGTGTGCTTCAAGTCAAAATGAGCTTGTTCTGAATATACCAAGTGTGACATTTTATGTTCCCAAATATGTTTTGTGACATTAATTTTCTCCCACCAGTTGGAAACAATTACATGATTAACTCGAAAATAATGAAATGTAGTTTTCCTCATTTGATCATCAGCCCTTCTAGAAAGAAAGCGTGAGGTTCTCTTTTGTTTGTTACCAAGTCAGATGGCAGCTCTCTCGCTCGGCCTTCCATCTGATTGATGGGTGTCACTAAATACCGCAAAGAAGCTTGGACTTGACTAGCAAGGGAGCAAACCAGGATTCGCAAATTGGAAAGCACATGGTCTACCATTACGGTACACCAGCAGGCCTAATCATTGTCTGAGCTCGGTCTTTTTTCTCGCATTAACAACGGTGATTAAAAATCTATGTGAATTCTTTAGGATCTAAGGTTACATACAGTAAATCACAAAAGTAAAAGCCCCTTCAAGAACTTCAAGAAGATGTTCTCCAGGGCGATGGTCCGATGGTTGTCGGGAGTGTCCTTGGGCCCCTTCTTGTGAATGAAGATGATGGCTGAAGATGGAAGAAGGCAGAACGGAGGGCGAGGCTGAAGCGTTCTTGGAGGAATGGCTGGGCTTGGGTCCGTAGAAGTGAAAGTTGGAAAGGAGAGACCCCAGATGTTCAGGGTGCTTTGCTCTTCATCTTCTTGAAGGCTATGTCAATCTTGGGTTCCGTGAAGGGCTGCAAACGGGATGTTCTTCTAGCTTCTAGGCAGCCCTGGACCTCATGCAATCATGTTTCCAATGTTGATACAAACACTTCTTGACAGTGGAGGAGGAATTTACTCACGGGAATCTCCGAGTTGGTGGAGGGCTTTTTGGCACGTTTGTGCAAGCCCGCCATCCTGGACGAGGCCGATGAAGAGACGAGGTTATCCACTTCCAACGTTTGGTGGGCTGACTCGGCGCTCCTCAGACACTTGTGATATGCAATTCTTGCAATCGCATATTGCTCCCAAGTCTCCGGTGAATGACTCGTTTTGGCACTTCGTAGTTTTTGGAGCATTTGACCATTCAGCTCTCTTAAAACACACTTAAAATGCAAGTTCGGAAAACGGCCTTTCAAATCGTCATGACTGCAGGTAATAACGCATTCACTAGAATTATGAAGACAGTACATACATACAAGAAGCAATCATTAAAATTATTGACTTTTCTTGAAGACTTTATTGAAGCAGATCAAGAACTGCTGCGTTGAGGCTTTATTGATTTTTTTAAATTTTGAGTGATTGTTTACATATGAGCACTTCAAATTGTTGAAAATCAAATATTAAAAAAACTGCATTTTTAGAGGTTTGTTTGTTTTGTTTGTTACGAAGTCAGATGGCAGCTCTCTCGCTCGGCCTGCCATCTGATTATTGGGTGTCCCAATTGAGGGATATTCCAGCTTCGTCATCACAGCCCAACATTAGTTATTACCTTCACCCTCGGGAATGACCGCAAGTTCGCCCATTTAACCTGTTAAAGCAGCAACTCGTGTTGTAAGTAAATACCACCAAGAAGCTTGGACTTGGCAAGCCTGGGATCGAACTAGGATTCGCAAATTGGAGTGCAAATGCTCTACCAATACGGTACCCCAACAAGCCCTGCATGTATAGAGGGTTCTAAGTAACGTCAAATAACGTTTTGAGCTAATACAAGATAATGAGACGTAAAAGAAGTTTTTAATTTTGTGGTACTGAAAAAGAATATTAACTCTATGGGAGTTTAAGATTACATATTACCGTACCATCTTTGGGATTTCAAATTCCATGTGGGTAAAGTACCCATCCACAAGTATGTATATGACAATTTTGATATGCCTAGCTCATTTGGACTCAAACTAGTTCAAAGAATTTGTTAAAGATCTAGCAGGTCCAAATATGTTTTACCAGGAACATCGAGGGTATGAGAGAGTTATCGTATCGGAATAGACTTGAAAGTTTGGGACTGTACAATGTTCAGAGAAGGTACAAAAGGTATCTGATATTGTGCGTTTTCAAAAGCATTCTTGAGCTTCGTCCCAATCCAGGATTTAGGGTCAATTGCGGTGACCGTAGAGTCATAACATGCGTTTTGAGAGCACCTTCAAGCCCTCGAGAATCCAGGCTAGTTAGAACAATGATGTCCAGATCATGGTCATTTGAAAAGACCAAGTCCTGAACGTTATTTGCTCTGGTGGTTACATCAACATGCTGAGAGAAATTGCGCAAGATCGCAAAATAGCTACTTCGAACCATTTGCCTTTCGCTACATGGCTCGCTTTGACGACCTTGCCCACGTGCCTCCTTAAACATAACTTTACTACCTGATAGAATTGTCATTTTTCCTCATCGTAAAAACGACGTCCAAGGCCTTGATCTGTCCATTGTGACGATATATAGGCCCCCCTTTTGTTCAGTAAGCTCGTTCTTGTCAACTCTCAAATTCATAGGAAATGAGTAGAACCAGGCAGTTTGCTCAAAGGTTTTCTTTGTAGGGAACTTCAATTTTCCAGCTAGCCTCGTAGAGTGGGAGGCTAGTCCGATGGGTATATTCCCATTTTGAAATAGACATCTCAGTCATTCGAAAAGCTGGATGAG
>NC_081450.1:4086161-4091307 GCF_007210705.1 Tigriopus californicus | reverse complement strand
CATCCCAATTCCGTTTGGTTTCATATTCTTGTATTCCTAGCGATAGTTTCCACTCCCTGATCCGCCTAGCTCTTTTCGCCTGGATTCCTCCAAGGTCTCCCTAACAGTTCTTGCCATCACGGCTGCTTGAACTGCTTCCTCGAACTTCTCATTCTTGTGATTCCGTACAGCACTCTTTGGTTCTTGGGCGAGTCCGTGAACGAACCTATCACGTCCTAATCGCTAACTGAAAACTTCTCCCTTCGGTATCAGAGCCGTCTTGATTAGTTCAAAACTTCTTAAGTTTAGTGTGTCCAAGTCATCCAGGACTGTAGATTCCATCTCCAACAAGCCAGGGAAAATGCAAGCCATGTCGTTGTCTGACCACTTGTTGGTCTTTGCAATTCTCTCAAAATACCCAATGTACCGTTCCATCGGCACTTCCGCCCGTTTCGCATCGGGTTGCACTTGTAAGTCCACCATTTTGCAAAAACGATCCCAATGCTGCCGCCATGTAACGATTACTGACTGAATAAAAGTAAATTTCACAGAAAATGAGCATGAGCAGACAAAGTCCGCGACAATTGATTTGAATATTAGAAACCTCGATTACAAACCTTACTTGTCACATTTATTTTTCAAGCATCTGAGCACCCTGCTCCCATCTCCCGTCAATGACGATTAAAGATTGATAAACACCCATCTCCGGAATCCGGATTCGTCCATCCAGATAATTGAAGCATTGACTCGAGTAAACCCATCCACCCTGAGCCTGTCTCCATGCTCGGCCCTGTCCCTTCCTTTACATCCGTGCAGTGAGCATGACTTGAGCGAGCCAACCCAAAGCTGAATGGATGGATTTCTTGACCTCGTCCGAAGGCTGAACTGATTGAAGTTGGATCAGATCATCAGAGACAACGAAATGATCAGGCCATAGAGGTTCTTGGCCGGTTAATAGTAGATCATGGCCTTTTATTGAATAGACTTCATGACATTGGGATCCAAGGCAAGGTTCTCAATTGGATGATACAAAGTTAGTTTCTGGTAGGAATGGCCAAGATTGCACTGGCCTTGCAAAGGACCTAGATAGAATCTATTCTTGAGTTACTGAGAGTAAAATGGCCCTGAACGGAATGAAATTCCGCTCAATGACCTTTGGGTCAACTCCCTTGAATACTCCACTCATAGATAATGAAGGTTAAGATATTGAGCAGGTCTCATCTATGAAAGATTTAGGAGTAGTCCTCCAAAATAATGGAAAGTTTGATGAGCATATCCAATTGAAGGTTGTTAAAGCTTTTCAAATGTGTGGTTAGATATATCGCACGTTAAAGTCCAGAGATAGCATCACGATAATAACTCTGTACAAGTCGATTGTTCCACCACATCTTGAATAAGCTTCACCCATTTGGGCTCCAATGAGTTGAGCAGGTTTGCAAAAGGTCGAAAAAGTCCAAAGATGTTTCACTAGGAACATCATAGGATTGAGAGAGCTCTAATATTGGGAGAGACTAAAAAATTGTGCAAGCCCACCATCCTGGACGAGGCCGATAAAGAGACGAGGTTATCCACTTCCAACGTTTGGTGGGCTGATTCGGCGCTCCTCAGACACTTGTGATATGCAATTCTTGCTATCGCATATTGCTCCCAAGTCTCCGGTGTTTGACTCGTTTTGGCACTTCGTAGTTTTTGGAGCATTTGACCATTCAGCTCTCTTAAAACACACCGAAAATGCAAGTTCGGAAAACGGCCTTTCAAATTGTCATGACTGCCGGTAATAACGCATTCACTAGAATTATGAAGACAGTACATACATACAAGAAGCAATCTTTAAAATTATTGACTTTGCTTGAAGACTTTATTGAAGCAGATCAAGAACTGCTGCGTTGAGGCTTTATTGATTTTTTTAAAATTTTGAGTGATTGTTTACATATGAGTACTTCAAATTGTTGAAAATCAAATATTAAAAAAACCTGCATTCTTAGAGGTTGTTTGTTTTGTTTGTTACGAAGTCAGATGGCAACTCTCTCGCTCAGCCTGTCATCTGATTTTGGGTGTCCCCATTGAGGGATATTCCCCCTTCGTCATCACAGCCCAACATTAGTTATTAGCTCACCCTCGGGAATGACCGCAAGTTCGCCCATTTAACCTGTTAAAGCAGCAACTCATGTTGTAAGTAAATACCACCTAGAAGCTTGGACTTGGCAAGCCTGGGATCGAACTAGGATTCGCAAATTGGAGTGCGGATGCTCTACCAATACGGTACCCCAGCAAGCTCTGCATGTATGGAGGGTTCTAAGTAACTTCAAATAACGTTTTGAGCTAATACAAGATAATGAGAGGAAAAAGAAGTTTTTAATTTTGTGGCACTGAAAAAGAATATTAACTCTATGGGAGTTTAAGATTACATATTACCGTACCATCTTTGGGATTTCAAATTCCATGTGGGTAAAGTACCCATCCACAAGTATGTATATGACAATTTTGATATGCCTCGCTCATTTGGACTCAAACTAGTTCAAAGAATTTGTTAAAGATCTAGCAGGTCCAAATATGTTTTAACAGGAACATCGAGGGTATGAGAGAGTTATCGTATCGGAATAGGCTTGAAAGTTTGGGACTGTACAATGTTCAGAGAAGGTACGAAAGGTATCTGATATTGTGCGTTTTCAAAATCATTCTTGAGCTTCGTCCCAATCCAGGATTTAGGGTCAATTCTGGTGACGGTAGAGGCTTATTGTGCGTTTTGAGAGCATCTTCAAGCCCTGGTGATTCCAGGCTAGTTCGAACAATGAAGCCCACTTCTCTTCTTTCTCGGACTCCTTCATTGTTTAATTTGCCTCCCTCCAATAATCGTAGTGAATACGTAGGCGTTGTTGATCCGGTAGCATCTTTCAAGTCAGACTTCGACAATTTTTTTAGTAGCATTCCACATCAACGCTACATTCAAGGACTGCTCGGTCTTTAGTCAAAAGTCATTTTGACTAAAAACAGATCAGCACTAGGCAGCCCTCTTCATGATAGATTGTTGTGACAAAATTCAAATTCTATTAGACTTGAGTGATATTTCTAGATAGTATTTCGCATATCAATGCAAAATCACCTTCCCAGCAAGTCAAGGCTACAATGAGACGTGAAAACGGGTTGAAAACGTATGCAAGTATAATGAAAAGTGTTTTAAAGGTGTCAAAAGTTTTCTAGTTTTTGCCATTTTTGGAAATAAGGTCTTTTGTCAACCCCAAATAAAAGCCCTTACTTGCAACGTCTGACAGCCGAAAGAAAACTGGAAGAGGCACGACGGATTGCTAAATAAACTACCAGTGCCTTGCCTTGAACGGAATTTCTTTTTGGACATTATGTGACCCGGGTCACTAGTGAAACATAACATTTTAATATCATTAGCCAAAAACAACACAAACAAATTATAATTCAATATAGAGGAATCGGTCCAATCAGTCCTTTATTTGGTAGATGCTGAGCGGCAAAGCGCCCTCTGAAGTGAAGAACGCAAAACATATTTCGTGCAGAGAAAGAGGGCTATTGTCAACAAATCGAGGTTGCGTGATTTTCGCACTTATGTCGCGCCACGGCCCATCCGACGTCATCAATGCTGCCAGATCTGGTGATTGATTTGTCACCAAACAGGTGATCTTAAAAGTAATTTTGGGACAAAAGATTTGCGTCTGGGGAATGGCGATTTATGGCAAAAAGAAACTCGAAATCTGGTGATTTTGAAAAATTCAAAAATCCAACTTTGGATGGCCATGGTTGGCTAAAATAGGAAGTCTGCGAAAAAGTAATGAGTAATTGAGACAGTGTTTTCTCATGCGACAGACGTGAAAAGCAGAAAGAGAGCTGCAATGACTACTCGAATGACACGAGTCACCCCTACTCTCTTGGCAATTTTCTTTTATGAATGACGTCGGATGGGCTGCCGCGCACCATTATTACGAAAGNTCCTGAACCGCAGGTATACTAGTCTTTGAAGAACTGGCAAACGAACATGGGGGTTCACAACGAACAGACTTCTTTCCACACTTTCAATGTAGGCGGCACCAACCCTGACGAGTGGGTGAAAAATCCGGTCGGATATGCTGTTTGGGTTTAGTAAGCGCAGAAAGGAAGCTGGAAGGACAAGAAACGAGGTGGTCCGCCAGAAGTGCCAAATTGCGAGGGGAAAAGATGTCAATGACAGAATGAGATGAGGGCGAAGGTCCACCAGCAGGGAATCCACAAATAAGGTCCGGAACAAGATGTACGGCTCTTGATCTCCCAAAAACGCCAACATGTCGTCCGCGAGGTGGGAAGGGCGCCTGTCTCCATAGGGCGAGTATAAAAAAGGAGTTGGGCCATTTGATAAGGTGAGAGGGAAAAAGTGGCCAGTAATCGGGTCTTCAAAATCTAGTACATTCCTTTTGAAGGCGGATCCGAGATCAGGTCGACAGCCCATTTCGCAGCCTCTTGATGTAAGGAAGCCACAAGGTAGTAAAATTTGGTTTCCTCTGTCACTTTGCCTCGCAGCACGAATTGAGCTTTGGCCTTGGCAAACCACACCTTGGGTTGCGCTGCCCAAAAGGGAGGCAGTTTGACCGAGAACGAAGAGAGCGAAGACTTAGATGGCAGAGCCAAAATGACAGGGTCCACGTCCAAATGATCCTTGGATTCGGCCATGATTGCAAGTATGTAATCACCTGACGCGTGAGAACAACGTCGGGGTCACCAATCAAGCACGCTGTCAAGTACTTGTGTAAGAATGGTTTTATTTCGTAAATCTCATTCTAAGTTAACTCGGAATGAGCAAGAGAAAACTTATAACATAGGAGCAAGAGCATCGCTACAAGGTCAATGACAGCCACAGCGTGAAGGGAAAACCAGAATATTGTCCAACCATAACGTGGAATATCTGGCCCTTCAGGTCTAAAATATCAACAGCCATGGAGTCCATTGGGCACCAGGGCGCTTCCAGGATGACAGGCTTCGCCTCCTGTGAGGGGAGAGCTGCCACACACTGCGGGCACGAAGCCACCCGGTTTTTAAGGTCGTTTCGAAGAGTTGGCCACACTTACAACTCGTTAGCGAGCTCACAAGTCTTATTTACCCCAGAGTGGGATGGTGGAGGAGGTCAATGATAGCGGGGCGGGCAAGGCGTGGTACAAAGAGGCGTTCC
>NC_081450.1:4082411-4085762 GCF_007210705.1 Tigriopus californicus | reverse complement strand
TGAGCCGTTGGAGATGCGAATTGTGGATTGCCATTTATCCCTGCTTTGAAGAAGCCCATGACTTAAATACCAACGAGAAATATTTACTAATGATTCGACCCTTGGGTGCTTATCAAGCACTAAAAATTACCCGATTGTTCAGTATTAACCCAATGCGGCATTTCCTAAGCTGTCAAACATACCCATGCAACGATTTTTGATGTTTGGTCACTTGTAACACTCCTTGGCTCTTGAAGAATCAAATTTTGCTTGTTTTGCAAAATTTAAACTCTAATTGATCATTCATAGATATTAGATTGCTTCTTTAGCATGTTTATTCAATCAAGATTCCCCATTGTCGAGCAGTTTGAAAACAATCATTATGGTCAGGTTGTGTGATGGAATATGAGAGCATGCTAGACTATGAAGACTGATTCTATTTCTTGCATATATTGGACAGGTCGATGTCATCTCCAGATGTGGCCACAATTGATCCAGCGTTAGGTCTCAGATCGCATTTAGTGAGGCAAAGACACCTCAATCCGAAAACATTGGCCGGGAACGGGGTGTAGGCATAGTTGATCTCAGATTTCCGGGGACTCGTGGAACATTTAATTCGGCATTCACCAAATCGCTTTACAAAAGCACTCTCCACGGACTTAGGAAAGAAACAGCCTTTGTTGAAGTACTTGCAACCTAAATAAAGACATAATGGCAAAGCAAGCGGATTATAATTTTGATTTGTTTGCGTGTTCCGAGATTCGAAGAGACAAATGTCAAAATCAAAACCGTTCTCACTCTGAAGTCTCTTAGCAGGGTTCCCAATTTTACCTCAACTCAACATGTGATGGTGCTTTTTATTTAAGAGAACTATACATAACGGCAGGCAGCCCATGAACACGCTGACCAATCAAAATAAGGGACCCAGGGGAAAAATCGTCTAATCAGAGAGAAGGAGAATCATCTGACCTTTGCTGATCTTTCTATATTAAGCATCTTTAGCATTCAACAGCTCTCTTATGGCAAACTAGATAAAATAGGCTGGCTTTTAGCGGTCTAGCATCTGGATGGGCCAAACATAACATTTTCTGACCCACTCAAACAATGATACCAGATGCTAGACTGAAGAAAACATCTGGTTCAAGCCCAAACCACTTATTTAAAAGATGCAAGCGCAGGACGTTTTTGCGGTTACCAATGGTCTCAAAGTGCAATTCCTATTAAGGTGTTGAAACCGGTGAAACACTTCACAAAAGGGGAAGGTGTAAGTCTCAGTTCAGCCTGACATCCAAAGATGTTGGGAGTACCTCTCCTCCGTCTAAAGTGCTGTGGTTACGTTCTTCGTTGACCGTCTTCTCTTATTCCCTTGGCCCAGGTTGATATCAGTATATCCAGTCACCCAAACGAACTGGGGGAAAATACTTTAATACCCAACGCATTTGAGTGAAATCGAAATTTAATTGAAATTTCAATGGAGAATCTTGCATTGATTCAAGCCTAACTGACCATTTAAACCCTGAATTATGAACTGTTAACCCTTGCCTTTAGAGGAAAATAAGTCGCATTTATAATTCAGTGTCTACAAATATATGCAAACTTACGCGCTTCAATATGCACTGTTACTAAAACAAGAACAAAGGCCAAAGTGAGAATGTGTCTCATGATGCGACTAGTATCTGAATGAGGAAGATAATGCATTGGAAAGCTCAAACATCGTCTTTTATATTAGCTAGCTGTGTCTGCGTTTTCCTGGTGATGCTTGAGCAAGAATGCATATTTAGACTGCTTGTGGAGTTGTGTGACAAATCTTTCTTAGTTTCTTAATTGCATCATATGTTTCCCTGAACGAAGGGGAGTTTGCTTGTTTTTCTTCAAGTGGAGGGCTCGTGTCATTTGAACTTGGTTATAATGTAANCTTTTATATTAGCTAGCTGTGTCTGCGTTTTCCTGGTGATGCTTGAGCAAGAATGCATATTTAGCCTGCTTGTGGACTTGTGTAACAAACCTTTCTTAGTTTCTTAATTGCATCACATGTTTCCTTGAACGAAGGGGAGTTCGCTTGTTTTTCTTCAGGTGGAGGGCCCATGTCATTTGAACTAAGTTATTGTGTAAGACATATTCACGAGAAACTAATAGGACCAAGAACATTTTGATAAAAATTGGCCATTGATAAATCTTATATGCTAGCTTACTTGGGATGCAGTCAAAAATGCCATTTTGAAAAATTACGTCTTAGCTTATGATTTAATCTAGTTTTCACTGTGCTATTTTCCAATTCTGTCCCTCTGAGTTAAGCCGAAAGAAAAAGACTCAAGCAAAGAAAACTAAAATGAAGGTCGTTATCAGAGCTCGAAAACATTCGCAACAAAATTAATTTTTGAGAGTATGATAAATACGAAAAATGCTGCGAAAGTGTGAAAATTCGTAAAAAATGCAATAAAAGCTGAAAAAGTAGTAAAAGCTGTCTGTTGTGGCCATTTGATGCGTTTATTTTCTATTACGAAATGCTTGGTCTACAACTGCATTTGCCAAAATACATAAATCTATGGGGACGTTTAGGCAAGCTCTGGCAGGTTCGTTTATTTGCTGGTACCAATGTCAGTGATGCAAGTTTGGGGCTCCAAACACGTTTATGAGAAGCTGACCCTTCATTCACATTCTTTATGAGGAAAGGTCAGCTTCATCAAAACTAGTTTGAAACGCCAATTTTGCATCCCTGACATTGGCAGGCAAGTAAGTGTGTTTGCTGGTACCGGCGATTGCCTAAATGTCCGAATTATCAGGTTAATAGATCTCAAGTTCTCAAGTTCCTTGGGTCATGAGCTTAAGGTAGCAAATGTGTGCTCTAGGGAATATTATGATTTGTTGTACCTCAGACACGTGTCAATTCTTTCTGATTTAAATCTACATATTTACAGTGTCATCCTTAACTTCATCTTGAACTCGAGACAATGTCAGATTAGGAATAAACACAAAATGATAAACTACATACTGTAAGTTCAAATTCTGATTTGTTGCCTTTCTCTAAGAGTTAATCCCCAAAGTGATGGGACCTTTGAGTTTCTTTTCATTTTTCTTAGATACATTACCTCCCTGAGCATGCAACGAAAAACTTTGGTCAAGCTCTTATCCTGTGATTTCAATTATTGTGGCAGGAAAATGCAAAAAGGGATAAATAAACACGCAGAGTTAAACAGCAAACAGAACAAATGCCGAAACCTTCTGGCTTCCTGTGGCAAGAAAATAGCAGAAATGCCTTTTTTCCACTTGATTTTTTTTAATGTTCTTGCACTAAAAAGAATATTATTCAGTTCTTCTCGTTGAAACACATCTACGACCATGCCCATTCAGATGTCTACTTTAGGGTTTACT
>NC_081450.1:4079127-4081935 GCF_007210705.1 Tigriopus californicus | reverse complement strand
CTGTAGGGCCCCTTAGACAATCGAACAATGAAGAAGTATCTAATCCAGTCAATTTAGCCAATATCCTTTGTAATCAATTTGCCTCTGTATTTTCAATCCCAGTTGATCATGTAGCAATGGACCCCCCCTTAGGAAACAGCAATTCCTCGTTAGGAAACATTTTCATCGATGAGCACGATGTTCGTAAAGCCATTGAAGACTTGAAGTTTTCAAGTGCTCCAGGGCCTGATGGCGTGACAACCCAGTTCCTTAAACGCACCGCGCAGGTAGTTGCTCCAATACTAACGCACTTTATGAATAGGTCTTTATCAGAAGGTCGGGTGCCCATCCAATTAAAAACTGCCCATATTGTGCCAATTTATAAAGGAGGAGATAGGGGTATACCTGGCAATTATAGACCAATATCGCTAACGTCAAATATTGCCAAGGTCATGGAAAAGTTGGTTAAGGAAAAACTTCTACGATACCTTGACAAAAAAGGTAGTATTCCTAACCAACAACATGGGTTTCGTACTCATTTTAGCACAGTGACTCAACTTATTCAACATTTTGACGACGTAATTGAGGGACTACAGCATAATGAATGTGTAGATGTTATTTACTTGGACTTTGCTAAAGCTTTTGACAAAGTAGACCATATTCTACTTTTGAATTATCTAAGTAAAATAGGTATCAATGGAAATACGTATTCTTGGATCAAAGAGTTCCTGACCGACCGTACCCAAGTTGTTCGAGTTGAAGGGTCTCATCCGGAGTTCTGCAAGGTACTATACTAGGCCCAATCCTCTTCATACTCTTTACCGCACCACTACATGAATTACCCCTTGCGTCTGTAATCTCCTCTTATGCTGACGATACCAAGCTAATGTCTGGAAGAAATACAGCGAATGGGACAGCGTTGCAAAGCGACAGAATATATGATTGGGTTCAAGCACAGAACATGGAATTAAATAGGGATAAATTCCGTATTATGACATACGGCCAAGTTGGTACTGACCCCCCCTATTTATATCGATAATTACCGGAACCCAATCGAATCGGTAAATTCAATCAAGGATCTCGGGATAATCCTTCAAGACGATGGTAAATTTGAAGAGCATGTACAGTCAAGAGTGACCAAAGCCTTTCAGACTGGCGGCTGGATATATTGAACATTCAAGTCCAGAGATGTACTGACTATGAAAACCCTGTACAAATCAATAGTCCAGCCACATCTTGAATACGCTTCCCCAATCTGGGCCCCCATGACCCCTGGGGGGTTAAATAAGATTGAACGAGTACAAAAGAGTTCCACAAGATATATTGACGGGATGTCTAAATTAAGCTATTGGGAACGCCTCAAATCATTGGGATTATACAGTATTCAACGTAGGTATGAACGTTACCTAATCCTGTATGTGTTTAAATGCCTCCATTCCCTTTGTCCTAACCCAGGAATACGACATAGCGTTAGCGAGAGACGAGGAATTTCATGTGAAATGCGCCATAAAATCAATCACTTGGATAAAAAGATTGTGAGGGGCTTAAAATCTTCTTTTGTCTTAAGCCGGGCACCAACTTTGTACAACTTGCTGCCGTGCTCTCTTAGACGATTCTATGCATTAGATNTGAATAGAAGATCAAAAATGTTTGTTGGCTCGTTGAGGTGGAGCATACGCATACCTTGGGATTTTTGATGGCAAGACCGGCAAAGAAGTGGAAAATGGGTCCGAAATAGGGAATGTGTCGGAACAAACCGGTTTGAACAGCACCAGGATGAATGGTATGCACAATGATGTTGGAGTTCTTCAATCGTCTGGCCAACTCTTTGGTAAACAAAACATTGGCCAATTTCGTATTACCGTAGACTCTGGAGCTCTACAAATAAATTTGGTGAAAATTTACACTATGGCTGGGCTGAAAAGTTTTTATTTCACAAACACAATGACGGCAATTTATTGAAGCTTTTCCAAAACGGTTGTCACATATGTGCAAATTGTATTTTTAAGAACCTATCAATCGCTATTTTCTTAGTAACACATACAAAACAATCCAGAGGAAAAGAGGACGCACAAAGAGATTAGTGACTTTTTTCAATGCAATATCTCTTCTAGAGCATTTGCTGGAAATTGTGAGATCGGATTTCCATTTTCCTCGTTCTAAAAATGGGCTTTTTGAACTTTCAAAGATATGGAAGAAACTTAAAAAAACTAAAACTATTGTTTCACAGGAAGAAAGAACCATTTGCTAACAAGGAATGCTTCGAACTTTTCATTGCAGAGCTGTTAGGCAAATGTGCCCCATTGCCACACACTTGGGGTGCTTCTGCAAACTCATTTGACAGTGACTTCAAGTTAGTGGTAGGGTAGCCCCTGACTTTAGCCTAGAAGTTGTGAAGGAACTCGGCAAACCTTACTCTCGTTGAGACCACCAGACCCAGAAGCAATCGCCAAACGCTCACTTTGATATGCTATCCTGGATTCGTTGGACAATTCAGACACCGATGCCAATGATTCTGACTCTGGTACCTTGGCTGACTTTGGTGTTGACCAAATTGAAGATCCTTTGTCCTATTGCTCCTTGCACACTCATTTCTAGTCACAGAAATAGGTCTGACACATCGGATTGCAGCTCTACGTATGTCTTGTTGAAGCTTATCTGGTTTGCTCATTGTTTTTGCACTTCTGATTTATGATTTCACGACGAATTTCTATATTGTAAGACACCTCTGAACCACTTTGTATACCTTTTTCGAAATATTTGCATTGCTTAATTTTTCTTGGATCCCGGCTCATTTTGTTAAAAGCAGTTGCTACTAATTTCATATTT
>NC_081450.1:4077340-4078654 GCF_007210705.1 Tigriopus californicus | reverse complement strand
AGTTTGGAGCTTCAAACACGTTTACGAGAAGCTGACTCTTCATTCACATTCCTTTGTGAGGAAAGGTCAGCTTCGTTAAAACTAGTTAAAAACGCCAATTTTTCATCACTGGCTTTGGCAGGCACGTTTCGTTTGCTGGTACCGGCGATTGCCTAAATGTCCGAATACTCAGTTTAATACTCGTAGATTATTTCTCCAAGCTCTTAAACTCATTGGTTCATGAGCTTAAGGTAGCGAATTTGTGCTCTAGGGAATATTTTGATTTGTTGTACCTCAGTCACGTGTCAATTCTTTCTGATTTAAATCTAAATATTTACAATGTCATCCTTGACTTCATCTTGAACTCGAGACGATGTCAGAATAGGAATAAACTCAAAAGGATAAACTACATACTGTAAGTTCAAATTTTGATTTGTTGCCTTTCTCTAAGAGTTAATCCCCAAAGTGATGGGACCTTTGAGTTTCTTTTCATTTTTCTTAGATACACTACCTCCCTGAGCATGAAACGAAATACTTTTTTTGTGATTTCAATTATTATGGCAGGAAAATATAAAAAGGGATAAATAAACACGCAAAGTTAAACGGCAAACAGAACAAATGTCAAAGCCGTCTGGCTCCTTGTGGCAAGAAAATAGCAAGAATGCCTTTTTTCCACTTGATTCTTGTTAATGTTCTTGCACTAAAATGAATATTATTCAGTTCTTCCCGTTGAAACACATCTACGACCATGCCTATTCAGATGTCTACTTTAGGGTTTACTACGCTAACATTTTTCTTAACTAGCCCCCCGCCTATGTTGCTTATTTGCATTACTGTTTGAGAACATGTGCAGGGATCTCTCTAGTGACACCTTCTGTAAAAATAGGTTTTCCTCCGCTTTCCCTTAATTGGTATTTGACACCTTCGGCATCAGTAATTAGAGTGCATGCTAATGAGGACAAAGATCCTAAAAGGTAAAAAGCTAGCTATGTTGCAATATATGAAGCAAGACAAATTGGCCTTTTCTTTTCTCTAAAATGTGAGGCAGACAGAAATAAGGCTAATGTTAAACAACTGGTGGCCCAAAGGAGATCTTGCTTGTACAATATGATTTTAATTAGTTGCAAAGAGATGGTCATGGTCTGTTCGTTAAGGAAGATGACTGAATATCATGGAAGATGAGAAAAATAGCTTTTGTGTTCTACTTATATTTTGACTGAACAGTTTTGGTCAATTAATAAAGTTTAACCCTTCTTGGGCATTGGAATGACTTCGTTGCGATCCATTTCCAGGATTTCTACGCTCCTGTTCCACAAACGGGTGGCCATTTCCAGA
>NC_081450.1:4066887-4076340 GCF_007210705.1 Tigriopus californicus | reverse complement strand
ACGCTTCAATGTTTTGAAAGCCAACCTGATAAACTAGAGGAGAAAACAAATGTTCAACTGGAACGTATCCTCAATTGGTTAGAAATAAATATATAAACCTTAAACATAGATAAATCTAAATTCATGATTATCAGGCACAAAAATTGCAATTTTAACTTCAAAATTAACGTAAATGGATATATGTTAGAGGAGGTGGGTTTCACGACTTCAAATGAAAAATCCATACTATTTCTGGGAATGCAACTCGATAGCAAACTCAACTGTCACTGTCACATTGAGAGTGTAGCAAACAAAATTCGAAAAATTCTTTTCAGTCTGAACAGAATTCGCAAGTCAGTGCCCAAAACTGTAAAGAAACAACTTTATAATGGATTTATCCGAAGTGTCTTGGAGTACGGTATTGAATTTTATGGCCAAAGTACGAAACTGAAGATCTTGTCCATACTCCAGAAAAGAGCTATACGCTGGATAGATAATACGAGATGGTTTTCTCATACTGAATCTTTTCATGAGTCCAAGCTCTTAAAATTGCAAGATTTGCGCACGCTTAAAATCGTTCAAGTGATGAGGCAGTTGTGCTTGCAAGAACTTCCACCATGCATCAATATATACAAATGGAGAAATAATCCTCGGCTTGGCGGTTGGAGAATAATCACTCCAGTTGCCAAGTCGGGACTTTTACAAAGACTACCGAACTTTGCTTTTCCCAACAAGTGGAATAATTTCAACCCTCCAGGCATCGATCTAACCAGAATGAAATTCACCCAAATAATTAGAGATTATCTCTTACAGAAGTACTCTATTGCTCCGTGCAAACTCAAGAATTGCTATGTATGCCAACAAAAACCCTAAGAAATGATTTTTATTTTTATTTTTTATTACGATTATCAGCCGCTCAATCTCATCAAAACACTCCATGCAACAAATACAATTCTAAACTTATTAATTTTCCTCCCATTCCTGAAGTCGTTTCGCATTTTCTAGTAAACATAACAAATTAACACTGAAAATATTTGCTTCGCTCTGTTTTTCATGTTCTTCTTTCTATCTTTTTCTTAGTCCCTTCTTTTCTTATAACTTCGAACCGATATGATTTCCTACAAGCCTTTCAACTTCACANGTTATGAGAGGGAAAATTTCCGTTTAAAGTTAAACCTATGTTTGCAAAATAGTTGTTAAATATTGACCCAACTTCTTTTGGATCAGATGAGATTTGGTTTTCTTTGTTAGATTTGAGACTAAAAGAAACTGTCTGTGATTTTGTCGTGTTACCCATTAGTTCATTTGCATTTTGCATTTTTTTCATTTGATTCACTTTAAAAAAGTTCTTCCAATGTTTCTCTTTGGCTAACCGCACTAGCTTGTAATATAATTTAGCGTAAATATCATAGGTGTTTTTTGACTCAATAGGGTGTTTCCTGAATTTATTTAACAATTTATCTTTCTGTTTTCGTGACGTCATCAGTCCCCATGTCATCCAAGCATTTTGTTTTGTGTTCCCTTCATTACATCGTCTTTTTACTATTGGACAAGCTATATCAAATATCTGAGAAAACGTTGTCTCAAATTGTTAAATGCCTGCTTGGGGTTTTCCATATCTAACACCCAGTCTTTGGCTTGCAATAAATCTTTTAGTCTTTTTAGATTAGGTTTTCTTGCGTCCCTAATTTCTATTTCCTTGGACAGGGTCTTACTTATTACTGATTTCATGCTTATTGAAGTAAAAGTTGCAAAGTGATCACTAACGTCACATTCAAGTATTCCAGAGGACAATACCTCGGAACAGTTAGTATTTAAAATATACTGGCCATTCATTCTTCTCACATTTTTTCACTTTTCATAATACCTGAAGTCGTACTACTATAACAACATAATAACGCTAAGATTAACATAACAATTCGTTTTCTATTTGGGGGATTTTGGGTGCTAGGGTCGGACGGGTGAGCCTCGCTGGCCGGCGAAGCCAGCCATCACATCGTCCACTTCCAAATTCCGTTAAGCAGTTTCAAGTCCAGTGTCAGTTTTTGGTTCTCCGTCTGTGGGCGTGGTTAACGTCTTAAAGTTTCCTTTGAGAAAGGTTGGGGAGGAATTTTGATCTAGGGATCTCTCTCATGCTAGGAAACTGCGCTAGCCACTACACCAAGTCTCCTCCCTAAGAGACGCTCGCTATTCAAAGATAAAAAAAGCGCAAAACAAGTTTGAAAGGGCTGAATGCAGAGACCCTGGATGACATGCTGTTGCATGCTATCAGGCTTGACAGCTTGCCAATATTGAGGTCAGTTGTGATGGTAATTTCAACCTGACAGCGCTGAAAGATGAGGCATGGCCCAAAAATGATCCAAAGTTGTCCTTCCCGGAACAGGCAATTTTGTGTCTGGCCGTGTTGTGGGCTAATAACAATGAGTCTAAATTGAATAAACAAACTATCGTGGATTTCTGAATGAGCGAGAGAAAGTACCTATTGAAGTGTCTAAAGGTATTGGAAATAAACAACTATTGGCATCATTAGTTTCCTGAAACATTCAAGCACAGATTGACATAAGCGACTCCACCCCGTTCCAGCCCTGGGAGAGCCACTACAACACAAGCAGACTCTCAATGCAGATTTCATTGATTTTAAAAGTGTGATTTGCAGTGAGTAAGTGCTGGATGGCGGTGTTAGACCAGTCGGGAAACAAGGCCCGGACCATCAAAAACGAAATAGTTGTTAAGTTTAAAGATTTGGGCATGGCCTTGCTGAATGAAATTTTCGAAAACAATGATTCAAATTTTAACTTATTTCTTTATGAAGAGCCACGGAACTTGTCACCCACAATGAAATTCCACCACACTGATCTAATCTCAGAAGGGAAACTTAGTCAACATTAAACAAAGCCTTTCCTTAAACTGTGAAAGACAGAGACACATTTTTGTTGTTGTCAACTTGCAATGAATTCTTTATTCTTCATATAAACATAGTTATTGTGCGTTAACGACCTCCACAAATGTTGTCAGGATCATCTCCCCCCCAGATTGTAGAGGCAAATCCGGTTTTCGAATCTCCACCAATCCCAGGGCATTTGGCTAGGCAATAACACCTGACTCCATTGTTTTGTGGATTTTCATAGCTGGTGGCATAGTTGACGTACTTATTTCGACTGTAGTAACACTTCCTTCTGCAATCTCCAAAATCCTTGGCAGAGCCTTGGAGTACAATCCATCCGCCATAACAATACACCCCTTTTTTTACACAGTCTGAAAAAGGATCAACGATAATAACTTAATGTTAAAGTACCTCGAACTCGCGGCCTCGCATCTGACATAATTTCATGTTATGCAGTGTGCTATATTGAGATGAGAAACGATACTAATAAGTTGTGCCTTTACCTTTGGCCTGAGTGCCAACTATTGCCAAAGCAAGGGCGAGTGTCAAGATGAGGGCGAACTTCATGTTACTGGCCACTTTGTTGCTGAACATAAAGTGAATGACTTTGGTGTCACAATCGATGCATTTTATACTAGCTCGTCATTTGTTTTCATTAAGAAAAAATGCTATGGCCTTCCAATAGAGCCAATAATTAGGATCAGATGTCTCATACCAATTAAAAGGAAGGAAACATTCGATATAGCTTGTTAATAAAAGTATGACGGCTTTTGTATACATTTTAGTTATTTGGATTGTACCTACATTTTGATATTGAATGCAGGGATCGCACTCATAAAGAAATATGTCACTGAGGATAATTTTCAAATGCACATGGCATCCAGCCACTTCGGGCACTTCCTGTTAACCAATTTGCTGGCTTCACTCTTGGTCAACAGTTCAATGAAGAAGGCCAATCCTGGTCGAATTGTTGTGGTGCCCAGTTTGGCTCATTGTTTGGGCAAGATTGAATTGGACAACTTGAACTCCGAACGCTCTTATGATGTGAGTGTTTGACGCTAGAGAAAAATAATGGGCAGAAAATAATTGACTAGAGTAAAGGCCTATTGGATTTGACTATAATCTGCAACCCTTTCGCTGTTTTGTTTGTTTGTTACGAAGTCAAATGGCAGCTCTCTCGCTCGGCTTGTCGACTGATTTTTGATGAATGGCATAGTTTCCATTTGAGCCAAAAAATCTGGCTCGAAGCTGACTCAATTCCGCAATTCGGTCAGCTTTTATTCAACCTTGAAATAGCTTGATCCAATACTTTTTCAATGTANAAAAAAAAAACGGGGTCACCAATTTGTAGGAACGACAGGTTCGGAATTCTTAGAACGACTGTTGTTTATTTCTCCTCTCCTTTCAACCAAAAAGTATCCACATGTCTATCGGAACAATTCCGTTATGGCTTACGCCATCTAACAATATGTAATTAAGAAAATGATCTAACATGCTACAAGAGTAAAGGTCTATTGGTCTTAATTTTAATCTGCGACCCTTTCGTTGTTTGTTTTATTTGTTACGAAGTCAAATGGCAGATCTCTCGCTCGGCTTGTCAACTGATATTTGTTGAATAGCATAGTTTCCATTTGAGCCAAAAAATCTGGCTCGAAGCTGACTCAATTCTGCAATTCAGTCAGCTTTTATTCAACCTTGCAATAGCTTAATCCAATACTTTTTCAATGTCTTTTTTTTGCAAACATTTCTAAAATAGCAAAATACTTTATCACCAAGTTTATACAGGTGCATTTGGTCCAAAAAAAAACAAACTTGTTTTGAGGCCATTATTTGTCCCCTAAAGTTCAGTGAATTTCCTTAAAATCGAATGTCAACTTTTTAGTTTGAAGGAGCTCAAAAGGGGACATAAGTAAAACCAAAATTCGAAATGAGTTTCAAAATGTGTCAGACTTGAACTCTGAACCAGGGCAGGCTAAAAACACGCTTGTGATTTCTGCGAGCAATTGTGTATCTTGTTTAGATGGATATGGGCGCCCTAGTTGAGGTCCTTTGAGCTAATTCCGAAACACATCATTACTAAAGTGGTTTCGGGGACCAAATTGCCACTTAATTGAGGTCTTCGATTTGCTAAAATAAATCAGGTGGTTGTTGTAGATTAGTTCAAATAGTTTCCCGCTCCTTTGTTCACCTTGTCATTAATTCGCATTCTTGCTGTTCCTCATTGATGCCTCACTTTTGCTTTTATCAGTTCAGTCTGTCTTTGCCCTTCCGCACAAACTTGCAATAAATATTTCCCATAATCTACTTCATTGATTGCCTGCAGTCATCCAACACCGTGGCTGTTGTTCCTCACAATAGGCCAATATTAAGAAATAATAAATTAGTAGCAACTACCTTTAACAAAATGAGCAGGGATCTAAGAAAAATTAAGCAATGCAAATATTTCGAAAAAGCTATACAAAGTTGTTCAGAGCTGTCTTACAATTTAGAATTTCGTCGTGAAATCATATATCAGAAGTGAAAAAACAATGAGCAAAAGTGATAAGCTTCAACAAGACATAGAGCTACAATCCGATGTGTCAGACCTATTTCTGTGACTAGAAATGAGTGAACAAGGAGCAAAAGGACAAAGGATCTTCAATTTGGTCAACGCCAAAGTCAGCCAGAGTACCAGTCAGAATCATTGGCATCGGTGTCTGAATTGTCCAACGAATCCAGGATAGCCATATCAAAGTGAGCGTTCGGCTATTGCTTCTGGGTCCGGTGGTCTCAACGAGAGTAAGGTTTGCCGGGTTCCTCTACGACTTCAAGGCCAAAGTCAGGGGCTACCCTACCACTAACTTGAAGTCACTGTCAAATGAGTTTGCAGCAGTACCCCAAGCGTGTGGCAATGGGGCACGTTTGCCTAACAGCTCTGCATTGAAAAGTTCGAAGCAGTCCTTGTTATCAAATGGTTCTTTCTTCCTGTGAAACAATGGTTTTAGTTTTTTAAGCTTATTCCATCTTTGCAAGTTCAAAAAGCCCATTTTCAGAACGAGGAAAATGGAAATCCGATCTCACAATTTCTTGCAAATGCTCTGGAAGAGATATTGCTTTGAAAAAAGTCGCGAATCACTAATCTCTTTGTGCGTCCTCTTATCCTCTGGATTATTTTGTATGTGTTACTAAGAAATAGCGATTGATAGGTTCTTGAAAATACAATTTGCACATATGTGANCTGGCTCAAAGTGTATTCGTTCTCTCTCGATTCTAGACCCCAAAACGAAGATTTCATTTCTCGTCGATTCCGGGGCAGATGTCTCAGTTTTGCCTCCCTCGTTTGCCGACCGCGTGAAAGGTCAGGTTTGTCCTTCTCCGACGTTAATTGCTGCCAACGGTTCCTCAATCCGCACATGGGGGTCCAGAAATCTTCATTTTCACCTTGGAGATCGGACATATATTCACCGTTTTACCGTTGCCGATGTCAAAAGCCCCCTTCTGGGAGCCGATTTTTTCAAAAAGTTCCACATTACCATAGACCTAGCAAATAACCGGTTAATCGATGGTCATGGGGCAGAAATTCGCGCAATCCTGGCTTCTGGCATTCAACCAACCGATTCCCCTTGGGATGCTCTCCTATCTAAATTTCCGGAGCTCACAAACGTCGATTTCTCGTCCCGGGTCAATAAGCACGGCGTCGAGCATCACGTCATCACAGCTGGTCCACCGGTATTTACTCGTCCAAGACGGCTTTTTCGTGACAAACTTAAAAAGGCCAAAGACGAATTTAGCAAGATGGAGAAGATGAGGATCTGCCGCCGATCAGAATCAAATACTGCCTCTGCCCTTCATATGGTTCCAAAACCCGATGGATCTTTCCGTCCTTGTGGAGACTACCGTCGTCTCAATCTACAGACCGCCGTCGACCGCTATCCCCTCCCACATATCCACGATTTCTCAGCCAACCTTCATGGTTGCTCCTTTTTTTCAAAGGTCGACCTCGTTCGTGGCTACCATCAAATTCCCATGGCGGCAGAATCCATTCCCAAGACGGCTATAACAACCCCATTTGGTTTATTCGAATTTCTAAGAATGCCATTCGGTTTGCGAAATGAAGCCCAAACCTTTCAGCGACTTATGGATCGAGTCCTGGCCGACCTTCCTTTCACGTTTGTGTATCTAGACGATATTCTGGTGGCTTCTCAGTCTTTAACTGAACATTCAGAGCATTTAACCCAAGTATTCTCACGACTTTCGGAAAATGGTTTGATTATTAATCGTCAAAAGTGCTCGTTTGGAGTTACATCTGTGAAATATCTGGGCCACTTAGTTTCATCCAAAGGAATCTCGCCTCTTCCCACGAAGGTTGAAGCCCTCATCGATTATCCACGTCCAACTGATCGCCCTACATTACAACGATTCTTGGGTATGGTCAATTACTACCACCGTTTCCTTCCCTCTGTGGCCTCCATACTCGCCCCATTNTTCATCTTTTTTGTTTGATCTAGGGAATCCTAGAATGATATTTTTTTTTTAACCTGAGTGTGTATAATGCAGTTTATGAGAATAACTTGGTGGATCAGTAGCCTTACTGCATTTATTCCTGCTTTGCAGGAGCCCATGACTTAAATACAAAAGAGAACCATATTTTGATGATTCGACCCTTGGGTGCTTATCAACCACCAAAAGTTACCCGACCATTCAGCATTAACCCCATTTGGGATTTTTCTAAGTTCTTAAACATACCCAGGCTATCATCTTAGATGTTTGGTCACTTGTAACACTCCTTGGCTCTCCAAGAATCAAATTTAGCTTGCTTTGCAAAACTTAAACTCTAATTGATCATTCATAGATATTAGATTGCTTCTTTAGCATGTTTATTCAATCAAGATTGCCCATTGTTGAGCACTTTGAAAACAATCATTATGGTCAGGTTGTGTGATGAAATATGAGAGCATGCTAGACTATGAAGACTGATTCTATTTCTTGCATATATTGGACAGGTTGATGTCATCTCCAGATGTGGCCACAACTGATCCAGCGGTAGGTCTCAGATTGCATTTGGTGAGGCAAACTCACCTCAATCCGAAAACATTGGCCGGGAACGACGTGTAGGCATAGTTGATCTCAGATTTCCGGGTACTCGTGGAACATTTAATTTGACTTTTACCAAATTGCTTTAACAAACACTCTCCACAGGCGCAGGAAAGAAACATCCTTTATTGGAGTACTTGCGACTTAAATAAAGACATAATGGCAAAGCAAGTGTTGAACTAAGTGTGACTAGCCCGAAGTTGAAGCTGCAATTATTCATAGACTCGTTCATCGTAAAGATGTCTGAAAGAGACTTAAACACATGAAATATTCAAAGATCCAAAAAGGAAAAAACACTAGTTATGTTGCAACATATGAAGCAAGATAAATTGTCCTTTTCCTCTCTCTCTAAAATGTGAGGCAGACAGAAATAAGGCTAATGTTAGACAACTGGTGGCCCCAAGGAGATCTTGCCTGTACAGTATGATTTTAATGGATTGCAAAGAGATGTTCATGGTCTGTTTGTTAAGGAACATGACTGAATGTCATGGAAGATGAGAAAAATAGCTTTTGTGTTCTACTTATATTTTGACTGAACAGTTTTGGTCAATTAATTAAGTTTAATTCTTCTTGGGCATTGGAATGACTTCGTTGCGATCCATTTCCAGGATTTCTACGCTCCTGTTCCACAAACGGGTGGCCATTTCCAGATCTTTTGATTCATTTGAGTGAGAGCATGGCTTGCAATCAGAAAAGTATTCTCCGGTCACATTATCAAGGCTTTCGTCCACTGCGGCAAAAATCGTAGTTTGAGCTCCTTCCTGGAAATGTAAAGACTCGAATTGAATAGAAGATCAAAAATGTTTGTTGGCTCGATGAGGTGGATCATATACATGCCTTGGGATTTTTGATGGCAAGACCGGCAAAGAAGTGGAAAATGGGTCCGAAATAGGGAATGTGTCGGAACAAACCGGTTTGAACAGCACCAGGATGAATGGCATTCACAATGATGTTGGAGTTCTTCAATCGTCTGGCCAACTCTTTGGTAAACAAAACATTGGCCAATTTCGTATTACCGTAGACTCTGGAGCTCTGCAAATCAATTCGGTGAAAATTTACACTATGGCTGAACGATGCAGATTTGATTTTATCTGCGTTATGAAAGTGCCTAAAAACTTTGATTTAACAGGAAACTCTAAAAAGAGGAAATCTTGGTTTTTTATCCTACCACCCATTAGGCTTAGTAAACAAACTACTTGCATCTATGCTTTTGTCGTAATGGCAGTTTCCAAATAGGTCCTACAAATAACGTCCCTTATAAAAACAGCCTTTGGGATGACGTGTCGCTTTGTCAGCTGCGCATGGGAAAAGGTAAACACGTCAGATGGCGCTCGTCAATGGCATTGATTATGGCCTTCTCATGACCGTGGAAGCTCTGTCAAGCATTTATCCTCTCCTTATATAACCCATTGATTGTCACGGTCATGAGAGGGCTCCAATAAAGGGTTCAATTCGATTTCAACTTCGACAATCCTCCAACAAGTTCATGTGAGGTCTGTGGCCATAAGCTGTAACTT
>NC_081450.1:4062843-4066851 GCF_007210705.1 Tigriopus californicus | reverse complement strand
TCAAACTTCGACAATCCTCCAACAAGTTCATGTGAGGTCTGTGGCCATAAGCTGTAANCACTTGGATTTGGTCGGACCCCTGCCACCGTCCGGTGGCATGACATATATCATGACCATTATAGATCGTTTTAGTCGTTGGCCGGAGGCAGTACCTATTCCTGACATCAAATCCGAAACTTGCGCTCGAGCTCTACTGTGCACCTGGATTTCCCGTTTTGGCGTGCCTGCCCAAATCGTTTCAGATAGAGGGACGCAATTCACTTCATCCCTTTGGGCCCAGCTTATGACGCTCATGGGGGTTCAACACTCCATGACGGCTTCCTATCACCCTCAATCGAACGGTTTGATCGAACGCCTTCACAGACAACTCAAAGCCGCTCTCCGCGCCAACTTGGCAGGACCAAATTGGGTTACCCATTTACCCCTTGTCCTTCTTGGGATTCGTTCCAGTTGGCGTGAGGCCCCCAATGCTTCAGCCGCAGAGCTCCTATACGGCACATCTCTTCGTCTGCCTGGAGAATTTTTTTCCCCTTCCGGCCATGCACCCAGTTCGAATTATTTACTACAATTACAAAACTACATGCACAACACTGGCCCCGTACCAACCGTTGACAAGAAGGTCCAACACTCTTACATCCCAAAGGCTTTGTCTCATTGCACCCATGTCTACCTTCGGATTGATGGTCATAAGTCACCTCTCCAACGCCCTTACTCTGGCCCCCATGAAGTCATTTCCAAGGCCCCTAAAACCTTCATCATCAACCTATCTGGAAGGCACGACACGGTTTCAATTGATCGATTAAAACCAGCTTTTCTTCCACCAGAACTTCTAGGACAAAGAACCCTCTCTGGAAGAATATCTCGTCCCCCTGTCCATCTATAAACTTTTTTTTTATATTTATCAGACCAGGTGGTCTTGGGGAGGGACCTGTAGCATGTTAGATCATTTTCTTAATTACATATTGTTAGATGGCGTAAACCATCACGGAATTGTTCCGATAGACATGTGCATACTTTTTGGTTGAAAGGAGAGGAGAAATAAACAACAGTCGTTCTAAGAACCTTTCGTTCCTACACTCTAGTCAATTATTTTCCGCCCATTACTTTTCTCTAGCGTCAAATACTCACATCATAAGAGCGTTCGGAGTTTAAGTTGTCCAATTCAATCTTGCCCCACCAATGAGCCAAACTGGACACCACCACAATTCGACCAGGATTGGCCTTCTTCATTGAACTGTTGACCAAGAGTGGAACCAGCAAATTGGTCAACAGGAAATGCCCGAAATGGTTAGATGCCATGTGCACTTCAAAATTATCCTCAGTGAGATATTTCTTTGTGAGTGCGATCCCTGCATTCAATATCAAAATGTCCAATCTAAAACAAGCGATCAATCAGTCATCGTCCATTCAGTCAGAATCAAAAGCAAGCTATCAAGAACCTTCGCTCTCGTTTCAAAAATTCACGAGCAGATTTTCGGACGGAGGCAATACTAGATAGATCCAGAGTTTGAACCACCACGTTCTTATTATTGGACTCAATCTTGATCTTGTTGACCGCCTCGAGACCTCTGTCCATGTTTCGACATCCCAGAACCACCCTTGCTCCACGTTTGGCCAAGTCCAGAGCAGTCTCATATCCAATCCCTAAAATGTAACAAATTGTGAAACAAACCTGACCAGAAAGACCGATTTTTTTTGGACTATGCGGGGACCTAGCATTGACTGAAAAAGGAATGTGAGAAAAACAAATGGTAATGTGAGGTTCAGTGATCAAACGACAATGTGGCAGACGGACAAAGCAAAATCAATTTGTCTCTATTTTGGCCATTGTTTTCGCTTGTTTGGTCTCCATCGAATGGCGAAATCACAAGAAATACGATTTATTATTATCAATTGCCATGCCTTGGATCAATCTGGTATATTATTAATTATTACTTCGGAATTAAAATGAAATAAATCCAAGAATCCTTCAAAAAAGTGTACAAAAGCTGTCATACTTTTATTAACAAGCTTTATTCACTGTTTCCTTCCTTTTAATTGGTATGAGACATCTGATCCTAATTATTGGCTCTATTGGAAGGCCATAGCATTTTTTCTTAATGAAAACAAATGACGAGGCGGATGTACGGTACAGCAGAAAAAAGTCACCCATGTCGCTCAATTATCTTCAACTCTTCGAAATGTCCTATCAATTAGGTCAAGATAGCAAGTCCACAGACAAGGATCAAAGGTCATTGTTATCACACAAACTCATAATGTCCAACATTATCTTGGACTCTTGTATTGCGTAACAATCAAACGCGTCTAGTTATGGCACGATTACTTCTATGTGATGTTATGGTTAGACAACCATCCCAACCCAATATCGATCTCACGCAACTCCAAAACCAGATCTTACGCAACCTCTCAAAATTACTCTTGTTTTGAGGCCAAATCGCGTCTGAAGGTGGTTGAATGTAGTTTGCCACGGAGGGGGAACCTTGATTAAGCCAAAATCGAGGGGGGAGGATCTTGCTCAGGAAAAGACGGATAAAGGGAGAAGCCCATTACAAAGCTCATGCGTCATTGGCCACACGTGTTGTGTTTTCCACCCGAGTCTGGCCCACTGTAGAGTTGCTCACCCACTTGGGCTCGTTTGTCAGTATCATTCCTCAATTATGTCTCAGAATGAGCTTTGAACGCACTTCTTAGTGCAAGTGTCTTTTGGCCACTTGTAATGAAATGTGTGATTCGACTTTGCAGTTCATATAGTAACGCATCTAGTACACATAGCCATTGATCATTGATCATTTTCAAAGCATTCAGGATTATACTTTTTCATTAATAGCCATCGGAATGATAAATGACACCTAGTTTGGAAGATTTTATCTTCAGTTAATGTTTAGCAATTCAGCTTCCTATTTTTTTTTTAATTCTAAGGATCTTGCCAAGGTGTAGTCGTATTACGATGTTTGTTCAAATTGATATGAGAGACAATGGTGGGATTATAGTATTATGATCAGCTACCATTATTTCACGCCTTTTTTCACCACTCAGACCCTCTGAAGAGCTGGATATTTTATTTTTAGTCTCACTTTAGACCACCTCAAGAGCAGAAAAATGTTAAAATTGCTTGTGAAAACCAAATAAGTTTAGTTTTAATGGAAAAGCTTGATAGAAAACTTGATAATTTTTCCCTCAGTTGAATTATTGGACATAAACGTCGGCGTATCTACAATTCAGACGCTTTAGTGCATTTTCTTTAAAAGAACTCGAATTTCGTTAACAACACCTCTACAGCTTTAAGGCTTTTACTCTTAGGATATGGAAGACGGTCAGCCACGAAAACGATGACTTTGCCATTTTCTGTGGTAGGATCTGCATTACTCATAAATGCAGTCAAGTTGGATACGCTTTCAGTGGGTTAGTTTTATCGGAGTCAGTCTCCAACACATTAGTGTTGGCAGCAGAAGATCCATCACTATTTCCATTAACCAAAACGTATCTGAAGGCTACGCCAAATGGTTTATTTCACACTTTTTGCATCCATAAATTGATAGCAGATCCAACTGTGTGGAACCCTCATCAGTAATGTAGTTTGGTTTAGCCCAAGAGAAGGAACATGGAGGAGTCGATGGAATTTCTTGAACTTTTTCGATATTTGAAGGCTGGTTGTCTGGAAATGGGCGTCTGGAGAGTTGATCCGTAACTAATTCAATTGTATTTTTCCTCTTGTCTCCTCTGCTTCTAGCTTTTACTCCGAAAATGTCCTCCCTTCAGAAAATAGGGATGTGCCAACTAAGTCCTGAAAATCTTCAATTTCCTCCTCACTTTGAGTTTAACACTTAAAAACTCGTGTATTTAAGATAGACTTGATAAGAGTAGTCCGATTTGGCTTACTTCAATTACATTTTATCACAAACAAACCGTCATTCCATCCCAAAATTGTTTTACTAAATGTTTATTGCGATTAAATATCATGTCTTCAAGGATAAAAAACCATGCGTGAAAGTTTGAAACTGAATTATC
>NC_081450.1:4047142-4062808 GCF_007210705.1 Tigriopus californicus | reverse complement strand
ATCCTTAGTTCATAATGTAAAAGCGACAGATCTCGCAGCATCACTACTCGCTATGAGGTCACGTTTGTGCTCGAGTTTTGTGTCCCTCTTTCGACATGACATTCACTTTCGAGACTCGGGGAATCATTGATCTTGAATTGAAGTATTCAGTATTCAAAGGCATTCAAGAGCTGTGGATCAAGACCGCCTGCCTCTCTTCGTATCACTCGAATGCCCGTCAGATCTGTCAAAGAGGTTCTTGACAATCAGAATGTCCTCGTTTCCTGTTTTTGATCCCTAAGAGTATTTGTTCCCTCCCTCAAGTGGGTGTATGGATACATTATATTCCTTAGAGCCAGAAATGGTACGTGCAGCTTCACTTGAAATGGGAACATTGGCTCTTCCCTCCCAAGGGACGCATCAATTCAAATCATTCGAGTGGATCAATATGGTCACCTGGCTCATATGTGTATTGCTAAATTTCCACTGAAATACCACTGCAAATATCAGAACGAAATAAAACATCTTGTCTTTTGGCTACTGGTCCATTATGTTCCCAATCCCTGAAGGAACTGGGTCAAAACTCCTTCATAATGCAATACAAAGTTGCTTTGTCAAGTGATACTCTGCGAGATAATATGCACATGAGCAGGATATTAAAGTCCCTTAGCTAGCAAACCGTGAAAAGGCTAATCAAACAGTGTCATCGCTGACAAGAATGTTGATGGTATACAACTGGGTAGGGATCTCAAAAACTCGAGCAACAACCACGGCAAAGGTCGCACAGCATTCCAAAAGGGACTCCCAATTAGAAACACGAGACTTATATCACTGTCCGAAATCCGTTTTTGAATCTTTAACCGTTACTTTGGACTCAATTTGCTGACCTTGAAATTGTGCTCTAAACGAGGTAAGTTGCTGATCGACTTTCATTCACGATCTTTACATATTTCTGTAGAAAACCCTGAACACTGCCCTAGTAAACAATTTAGATATTTTTATGTCAGTGTTATTGGGTGTCCTCGCATTGGCAGCAGTGTCCTGGGCCATTGCCCTCACTACCAGGCCCAAGGTGCCATTGTATGTGTGTATAAATGTTGGAGGATGGTTAATAAGCTAATTGGATGACAATGACGAGGAGCATTACGCTGATTAAAAGTGAAAGTGGCGCACATATTTACAGTCCCACTAGATTTTGAGGTAACTCCCTTGACCATATTTGCAAATGCATGGATTGTCCGTTTCCTAAGAGGGTGGAAAAGTGGAACCTGTCCATCAACAATACGGATCGCCTTGGCCAAGGTGCAATTTTCTCCCCCTATTCGTTTCCTCTATTCAAAGTCAATATGTTATTGTGAGTAAAGTGCCAACAAATATATCTTCATCCGTTNATGTTATTGTGAGTAAAGTGCCAACAAATATATCTTCATCCGTTAGAGCACCGATTTTTCGGCAAGCCTTCAGAACGAGAGGAAAATTCAAACCTTGTGCCAATAGAAACGGCATTCTAACGCTATGAAAAGGGATTCTTCTGAATAACTTGCAACAAACCCCCACTTTCAATTTACGTCAGTGGTGAAAAAATATATTCACAGGAGCAAATAGTTTCTATTCATGGTTCACCAGCAAGATTTCCGATAAAAGTGGGTGTTCCCTCCCAAAAATGCGTATTTATGGTTTCCATAATCCCTGGTATTGTCCGATACGAAATCGAGGAGAATCTGAAATTGAAATTCATGGACATGGGCCTCGAACCAACGTTCTGCACAAAACCGTGCCAAGAACCACTCGAGCCCCTCTTCTTTTTATTCGCTGACTAGCTTTGATCCAAGTGTCCCATGGAAGTTTGGGACAGAATCCCTCGAGTGCTTTCACCGTCCCTGAACGAGAAGAGACGAACGAACGAACGAAAGAGCGAAGGAACCCCTCTTTTTTCCCCCTCCTTGACAAACTCTATTGCAAGAGAAGCGTCCCAATGCGGGTCAGTTTAAAGCTGTGGCCCATGTATGGAGTGGTGTCTCTTCTAACATGTGTCTATAGTAGGTGCCCTCTCTTTTGTGGCTCGGGGTTTTTCGGAGAGGGAAACGCGGGATTTTTTCCCTTCTGGTGGGGCACGACTCGCGAATGTGGAGAGTGACTCAGTTCCAGATCAATCGTCAGACCACTCTCCCCACAATTCATGGACGGAAGATATTGGGTGGTCAAAAGATTGAGGCTGTTCTTTTGAGACATGGAGATAACGAGAGGTGAAAGTGTGGTGACTATCTGATTTTCAAAGATCAACTTGTGCCAATCAAACACGGGCGTTGGAGCACTTGGAGGAGATCTTGTTCCCACCAAAGAGGATCCGGTGTCCCTTATTTCTTGTTGCCATTAGCACACACACAACCTTCTCACCCTTGCTTGCTGGCTTGCCGTGATTGAGCACCATAAAGGGAATAACGAGCTTAATTTTTGTCGCCCCTGGTTCTTGTCACAAGAAGTGGATGGTGAAAGTGGTGGAGGTGGTTTGGCTCAACCAGATTCAAAGAGATTGGACGGGGACTGCATGAGGTGAGGTGATTTCTAATGCCACAAGAACATCCAAAACGCCTCGAGGGGGCGGGGATCCCTTCCGTTCCCTTTTCATGTCATCTTAAGCAAGTTCCAAATTTATGGACAGCAGGGTGGAAAATAATCCACGGGTAGGGGTGGACTATACTGGTTTTCATTATGCCAGTCGAAGTTTAGATGTAGTTATTTTGATGCAACGGGGTCATTAACTATCAGCATACCTTCGGGAATAACCGCAGACTTGCTTTGGTGCTTAGTAATAAAGGCCTGGGGAGTAAGGGCCGACTTCCAATCAAACAAGGTCAGGGATACTGAGTATTTTTTGTTTCCAAAATAGAAAGCAACATGACCCATACTTTGAGTTTTTTATTCATTAGAGCATTTTGTTGTTACTTACAACAATAAGCTTATAATAAGCTAGTATTGGGAAAAATAGAGCAAGACTCATGTTGATTTGACACCAGATGCATACCTAGATGTGAAGCTCTGCAAATTTATGCTAGTGTGTCTCCACGCCTTGTTAGATGTAAATGCTTTGGCATCTTTGTTTAATAATGTCTTATCGTTGAACCCAGAATGGGCCCAAATCACCAAAGAGCCTAATTGAAGTTGGAACTACAATCATGTACAAAAAAAAACATTCAATGAGACATTCTTCTCGCAATAAAGAAGTTTTGTATGTAATAGCGACTAATTCTATAAATGGAAATTTAGTCTCACTAGATGAGCTACATTCATTGCAGTTCCTGCACCAATTGTGAAGCAGCTAACATTATACATAAACAGCTGGAAATCCGACTCGATACTTTACACGTTCCCTATTTGTCATTCAATTTTTAGACGACTGATGCCTGGCTATGACTTTTTGGAGTTCTTATGGGTCAAAGTAAACTTGGTTTGCCACAAAATAAGGCATATTACATACGTTATCTGGGGTGTGCAACTACAGAACGTTTTTACGGTTACAATGGCGGTCAAATAATAATTTTCATTAAAATGGTGGAAACACTCGCCGATAAAGCCTCAGTTCAGACCAAGGGTCTAAAGGGTCTAGTTCAGACTGACATCCGTTACTTAGGAAATTCATGTAGCGCCATCTAGCTCGTTGAGAGTCTTGTGTTCTCGAACAATCTTCATAACGTGATAACAACAAATGTAAAATCACTCATCAACAAGATGAAAAGGCTTCTGTGCTTTCCTGAAAGAAACAATGGCAGGGACATCATTGATGGCAAATATGTTAATGTTGTTCTTCCGTGGATTTTGACCAAAAGGAAAAGGTTTTCTTGTGGACCTCCTTAACGCTATTTTGAATCTAATCCCCAGCAATTCAAAGAGTAAAGTTTAGCTCCGGAGTTGAACATAAAACACCTTGGCTGAAATATTTTGCCCAGTATTAGACCGCTCGGCTAAAATCGAAACCATCAATCTTTTATGTTTAGTAGAAATCTTATCTCATTTTTTGACATTAATTTTCATATTTTCGTCATTTTAGGTGTTACGGTTTTTTTCGTGAAGGGCACTGATTTTAACTTGAAAATCAAATTGTATTGAAATTCAGTTGATTTTCGACAAAAATGTGGCGGCAAAGCCATCAAGCCGGAAGAGCAGATACTTCCAGAAGTCACTACTATTTTGAGTCTAGCAGCAAAATTTGGCAAAATTAGTTAGGCCCCAAGGCCCAAAATTCATCCCTGTCAAATCTGGCCACGCCACTTGAGCTTTAAATTATGACATGACGTAGTGATGATGATTAACTTAATTCAAATTAAAGGGAAAATACAAAGGGGAAACTAGACCTAAAATGAAAATTAATACCTATGAAAAAATTGAAAGACTTGAAAGCTTAAATCTAATAATATGTAACCAAAAGTTATGAGGGTGTGTGTGAAAAATGAATGTGACTCATTTCATATTGTTAAGGAAAAAAATGTAGTCGCTGATTAACGTCGAACCAGAAGACACCCTTAGTTGCAGATATAGAAATACTATATCTTCTAAAATCAAATCCAGAAAAGAAGCAAAATTTCTGTCTCGTAGAAACAAAATAGTACTTACTAACCTGTCGTTGGACATAACCAAAACCACGTTTTTTTCCCATCATTTCTAGCATTAGCTATTCTACGTATATCTCTGATTCCACAATAACTCACCAATTATAATAAAACAAAACAATCGAAAGGGCCTATTCTCAAATATATTCCATGTTTCGTCAGGTGAATATACTTTTCTCTAGTTACTCGACTTTCCTACGAGTAGCTAACCTCGCCATTCTATCCTTCTCCGAAAAATGTCCTGTCTCCTGGTCAGTTTACAGTGGAGGCAATGTTATGTACCAAACAACGTCAAAGAAGACCCCCTGAATGGAAGGAAGTCCAGATGTAATTTGAGCCTCATATTATTTGCCTCATTACTTTGTTATTTTCTCACCCAACCATGCTAGATTCAAGACAGTCAGACAAGGGGATTTAAACATGGATGTGGTTTCTGGTGAAGCCTCGCAAGCGTCTTAAGCCAATCAGTCGAAGGTGGCAGATATGGAGTTAGTAGCAAATAAATATTAGTAATTCGCTTTGGTGAACGAACGAAAAGGACAGAATGATGACGAATGAAAATGTACAAAGCCCAGAAAGTGGAAAAAAGTCCAACAATTTCCAATATATTTCTACATGTGCCATTTTATAAACGAATCCACTTGACCTCCCATAAACTTCGATATCAACTCTCTCGTTTTCAGGGAAATCGAGGAACCGATCGAATTTGCATGAATTAAGGATCTCATCTTGCTGACATTGGCATTTGCTCAACTCGGGACATTTTGCTGAAGCAAACTTTTCTTATATCCCAGAAAAAGAAAGGAGGCCTCTTCTCAAAAAAAACAATTAACATGGAAACATCTAGCACGGGAGCGAAACTTCTGTTCCACTTCTTACTTTGTCTGGCCATGGTGACCGAGGCATTAGGTAAGTAAGCTATGATAGAAGTGGATTTGAAAGTTTTTCATCAGAAAACAAAAACGTACAAGGCTGTCTGAGGTAAGAATTATCTACCAAAACACGTTTCAAGTTTTCAAATTTGCCGCTTTTATCAAAGTATATTTCAACGTAAGGGTTGCCAAAACATCTCCACAGATAATGCATTGAACAGTACAGAAACAGTTTTGTTGTGCCTCCCCGTAAATGGATGATGATTATTGACCGTAATCTGTGGTGGGAATCTTTTTTCTCCATCAGGGAAGCCAAACGAGAGGGAACGAGCTTATTTTCTAAGCGATTTCTCTTTCTCCCCTCTCTCCCTTTGGCCTTGGGCTACACTCTGTAGGTAATCTCAAAAGAAGGTGATGATTATCTGTTTCCCGTCCCAAACAGGATGGTTTGCCTGACCCACTTATCTTTTCTTTGCTGTTGGATCAGGTGAATTTCAAGTTTATGCCTCATTCATGAGGCTGTTCCTCTCTTTATTTCGAATGGATCCTGAACCAATAAATGGCCATGATCCATTAACAAACCTACTTTTTCCCTTTGGAGTGTATCGTAAATTCGGCCAGTCCGTCATTTATGACCAGTTTAATGCTCATACCTACTCTTCTGACCTTTGGAAGCACTGGTACTCTAGTAGTTTCTTTCGCGTTTATACCCTTTATTCTGCCTCTATTCATGATTTATTCTCTCTACACACCCAATGACAAAATGTAATCTTCCTTTTATTCATCATTTTTATCTATGAGCATCGTGAAAACGAGATTGGAAGATTGGCGAGTCTGAAAGCGGGGCGTCCTGCTGGGTGCGAAGACCCATAAATCAAATGTAGTGAAAGTAATAGAACTTGGATTTGGTCGTCAGAGGCTGATCCACTTGGAGATTGATTTTCGACTTATCATTGTTTTGGATGTACTTCAAATTTGGGTTCTGATACGAATTGGCTCTTGGGTCGTTTTGGGGGATCATCATTCGGTTCAAAGGCTTCACATTGGGAGTCGGTTTCTCGGGACCATCTCCATGAAATGCCAAACTTGGGATCGTGTCATTGGATGGATATAAATCAGAAATGCCGCTGGAAGTTTTCCCACTGGTGTTGGGTGAGACTGATATCAACGCAGACTTGGAAGCTTGATGGTGGATTTTATCCTCGAAGGCTTGAAAAGTTTGCCTGAAAGGAAAGTGTTCTGATCTAGATCTGGCGTCTTCCATGAGGAACACGTAGGAACTTGTCTATGAGTGTTCCAATGATTTTTGAGCAATGGCAGGGATCGCCCAAAGTGCCCAATTGAAGGGTACATATAAAGCATTGACTCAGCTCTGCTAAATCTCTTCGACAGTCGGTCCTAAAACATCAGAGGAACACCCATAAGATCCAAGCTACCTGCCTCTGAAATTTAATGCTTAAAGTTGGAACTCACTCTTTAGGGGTTTCTGGTTGTTCATGGAAGATTCGGATACTGTTAGCCTTCTTCAAGATTGAATCGCCATTGGCTGGCGAATCTTCTTGGCCAGTTATGTTCACCGAGAAGGGTGCATTTGCCTCATCCTCTGGCAGACGATTTTCGACTTGTTCCTTCTTGTACTCTTCTTTGATGTCCTTCAAGATTTTGCTTTGCTGCTCCACAATCACTTCCATACGTTCAATAATCTTGATGTTCCTCAGGACATCCACGAAGTTGTGAGATTTTGGGGGGGATTTATTTGCTAAAACAGATTTTACGTCATTTAATGAGATATCTAGTTTTCTTGGCCAAAAGGTATTTCAAGTGAAAAGAAAATATGAATCAAAAATGCCCACCACCAGTGTTCAATGTAGGTCCTTGGTCAACATTTTCCGAGGCATTATCACCCTTGAGTGACTTATTCACTTCAATTTTTGTCGGATATGGGATGGTGGAGCTTTCTATGTCGTGGGAAGTTGATGATGTTATGATATTTGTCGAGGAGCTTTGTGTTTTGATCCTAGATTTCGATGGTGTTGGCAATTCTGACGTTGGCTGTAAAACAGTCATCTGGTTTTCGGAAGGACCAATTTTCGAGCCGAGGAAAGGGAGCCCTACGTGTTATGAGTCCTGTTTTCATTTGGTACATTATGATCTCTTTTTGATTGTGTCTAAGTACCTTTTGAACAATTTGTGGTATCAAAATCTCGGTAACAGATTGGCAGTCTTTGTTTTTGGCATAGCTCATGCTCCCAACAGCCTGCTCCGTTACCGTTAAAACGAAGTTGGATGCACAGGTTCTTGTTGACGGATTGTGGGAACCCTGAACACCAATGCCTGCGGGTATCCTTTGAACCCTCTTCTGGTAACTCAACCCAAAAGAGTTGGTCTTTTTCACCATCCAGATCTTCAACGGCCTTCAAAGCTCCTATCCTGGATGGTTTGGAGCTCAAGACTGCAATGGAGCCTCCAATATGAACACACTCAGCCTTGGCGTCCGTCCAAGAGCAACCTTCTGGGCATGACTTCTTGTCCACGTGGTAACAACCCCCATCGGTGAATGTCCATGGACTTGGACAGCATTTTTGGGCAGGTTGGGATGATTCTCCAACCCGATTTGAAGACCATTGTTTATTGATCTTTGGGGCAAGGCTTTCTTCCTCATGGTGGTCTTCGTCGCTTTCAGGGATGAGATCGAGATCGCGGACTTGTTCATTTTGGTCAATGTTTTGCTTGGCATAATCTTGACTTCCAGCAGGCATCCTCCTCAAGAGTCGAAAGGGATGGTTAATGAACCTCTTGAACCTGGAGCTAGACCCTAAAAACAGTTGATGGCCAATTTGGGCGCTTAGTTATCATGTCAAACAACAATCCAAGTTGCAAAAAGGCTATTTCGGAAGTGACCGCATGGCCTCCGAAGGACAACCTATCAAAGAAAGGACTGCAGGTGACACATTTCACGCAACAATCACATCCAATTCTCAACAAAGTTCCGTCAAAATGCTTGCTACATCTATCTGTCTTGCTCTTCAATTCTGGACGAAGAAAGTGTTGTGTTTGATTGCAGAATGAAAATATGATCCCTAAGCCAGTTCATTGCAAGTTGTCCTTTGGCTCTCACCCTTTCCTTGCTGAGCCAAATGATGCGGTGGACAAGTAGCCCCTCTCTTAACACATAATGGGAGTGCAGCCTTGTTTGAGCAGCTGGTCAATTCCCAACAGAAAACGAAGGATGGAGATGGCAACCTTTTCTCGTTTCTGTTGTTCCAATCCATCAGCATCAGTATCGACGATGGCAGAGACGAACTCGACGGGTTATGCTTGATCAGCATCATATTCAATTTGAGGCACTGACGCTCCAAGGTGACGTCGGCATCAGAATGATTGGCACAAGGTCTGGGTGTTATGACCATTGTTGATGGTGATGACATTGGTGTATATTCTTGTGTGCCATCGTGGTTGACAACAAAAGGCTGTTTTGAAGGCCGAGCTCCTTTGGGACCAGATTCGAGCCAATAAGAAGAAATCACCTCCTCGTGCTGAAAGTTGGGAGCCAATTTCAAGAGGGGCTCTTAAAAGTCTAATCTGGTAATCCAATCAGTCGAACGGGACTTCAACAATCTGGACAAGAGATTTCCGGTCAAATCTTTAAACAGCATAAGCTAGGCTGATTAAGCTATCTTTCCTTGGAGGTCTAGATCCCGTCTCTTGGGAAACTACGAGCTCATGATGTACAAACGAGTTACCCGTCCAGTTTGCGCCATGTCCTCCCAATTAAGCGTTTTGAATTCATTGTCGGCCCTCACGAGTTGATTCGTATCCAAGGTGTTCCAATTCACCATCTCTCCACCGTGAGCATGGCAAAATGCAAATGCTTCGGTCCAATTGCTTTTCAATGAGGACATACTGGGTCCAAAATGACGGCAAGCTCGGTCTATTTTGGTCCATTGGTTGGATTCTCCTTTGAAGATGAATGGTGGGAGAAGTTAGAAATGGCCAATGTGCTCTAACACCACATACTATTTGTCTTGAGCTCGTTTGAAATTGACCTCTGTCATGGACCACCGAAATTATTGGACAGTGACATGGGGACATTTTTTGCTTATAAATCTGTAAGACGTATCTAGGAATTCCGGGGATGAGATGATCATGAACACCATCATCCGTCCTTGTGCTAATCAAATTAGGTCCATAGATCTAGAAGTCCTGGGCTGCTTACCCTTGACCTGATGGAACACCTGGGGCCACTGGACCGATGATGTGGATTGGGTTCTTTGGAAATAACGAGGTTTCTCTTGTTCGAGCTCACACCATCCACCCAATGGAACTTGAGCCCAAAGCACCCAAGTCAAATAGCAGTAGCTCCACACGGGGAAATGAATCATGTCATTTCTTTCTGTCTGTCGTCGAGAGAAAGACTATGAAGGAGAGGAGAGAAAGAAGATTTTTGTTTTGTAGCCTTTCAAGTTTTGGTCTCGGTTCCGTCAGGCATTCGTGCAGACGAAAGGGGAACGAATTCAATTCCAATGGATATTAATTTCAAGATAGGATTTACATTTCCGTCTCGTCGAGAGATTGATCAGGGCGAAAATAAAAAAGGTCCTATTTGACTATGTTAACGCACAATACGGAAAAACAGCCACCCAAGATGGCTGGGAGGGTGCCACGAATATTGCTACCCAACTTAATGCAGGCTGGTCATTTTTTTCAATGCGCTCTACAGAGCCAATCATGGTATTTTCATAGAAATTACAGATAAGTAGACCCTAAAAAAGTTGCCTCTTTGTGTGAAGTAATTTTTGAAGTTGAGTAAAATGTGATAAAAATGATATCCAAAGTCGTTGGTAGACGAAATATTATATAAAGTTTAAGTGGCAACAATTAGACGAATCACAATCTTTCATTTGAATTATACCGGGTATTACATTCCTTGCAGTGGTTACTAAAGCCAGTGAAAACCCAAACCAAAAAGGAAAATTGCTTAAAGCTGAGGATTTGATTTTTCATCTGATCGTCCTGCACAGAAGTAAATTAAAAGATCCTCAACTAGCCATTTTTTAGCATTGGTTCGGTTCGTGCCGTTTATATCAGTACCTTTTGTTAAACAAGAGGTGATCGAAAGCTATTAGTCAAAATACATTTATTACTAATATTGCTTGAAGAAAAGTGTTCACGAATATCCTGACGCACTTTCCTCGAAATTGCTGCATTGTTATGAAACTATAGTTTCCCCGTGGGATAGTCCACTTACAAGTAAAGTAGGTTATACCGCACTCTGAGCAACATTCTTTATCCATGGGTCCACCTGAATGCTTTACATTAGTTGAATTTTCATGGAAATATCATCGTGCTTTTTGTTCTTCAATCTTCCTCCCTACTGATAAAAATCTGTCATTGACATTTGTCAAAACCCCTAATTGAGTAAATCTAAAATTGCTCTGTTTGACTAATGGCGGCAATTCTTCTGATCTATGTTCCGAAAATGATGCCAGTTACTTTCTGGACATAAACCCCCGCATCCCGTTTAACTATTTGGTCAGGAGGCGTGTGCAGAGATCTCCCTCTTCTTCCTTAGCTTTCCCCTTCAGTTTTTCTTTTTTCCCAGCGAAAATGGCAATCACTCATCGCGTTTCTTGTTCAAAAGGGTTGACGGATTGGAAAGAGAGTTGGCGAAGTTGTTTTTGTTTCGGTCTAAATTTGAAAATTTGGATCAAGATCAAACAAGCAAGCCAAGTTAAAAAGTCAAGAAGTCAAAACATCAACCGGGGAACGATCGATATTCCTATGTTCCATTGACAACGTGGCTCAATCTATCAGGGTAATGTCTGTCGGAAACGCCAAGTTTCATGTATAAGGTGGGCTTTTTGAATAATTTTCATGCCAATCCGCCATTCAAAGGATTCATGCTCCAGACCATTTTGGAATGGGCGATGTACCAAGAATTAGGGCCTTGAATAACACGGAGCTGATACTGTCTGAATGACCCTGGCAGCCAAAGTTGAAATCCTTGAAGCAAAAGCAAGGAGTAAGCTTTCCAACAGGAGCCTCATCTGCATTTCAAGACCAAAAGCATAAGGCCTCCAAGGAGGGTATGTTAAAATAAAAACCACCCAAGACATTTTCAATGTATAAGGGTATTGACTTGATGAGAGAAAAAATGTAAAGTATAAAGCAGATAAGAAGAAACAGGAGGGAGAAAAGACTGGATGAGTGGCTCCACCCCACGACGCTCTCAATATGGACAAAGAGGGGCACCTACATCACCTTGGAGCGATTAAAAACATTTCAAATGTGTCTCCAAGTCAACACCGTCCAATTTGGACCAGGAATCTTTTATCGAGGTCGTCGAACGGACGTTCAGTGGCAGATCATAGCTTAATGCTTAAATGTTTAGCTCTTGAGAGAGTCCTTAAAATTTTGGACCCTTGCCGGATGTGTCCTCACCTGAAGTGGAGTCTGGCCCTGGATTCGAGTTTGAGGCGAGACAAAATATTTGAGGTGAAAAAAATAAAGAGTAGAATTACTCTTTTGCAGAATTAGGATGACGTATCGCAGAAGCAAAAAAGATCAATTCACAAACATTAAATGCAACTAAATAAATGAAGGAGCCCAAGATAAAAAAAGGAGGGCTTCTTTGGTTTAACTAGCCTGGATTCTCGAGGGTTTGAACGTGCTCTCAAAACGCACAATCAGCCTCTTCTATCACTACATTCTTTGCCCGATCAGAATAACATGAACATGGATTGAAATAATTTCTGAGTATTACATTTCCAATAATGTTAAGGAAGTCCGGAAAAATACTCTAGAAACAACGTTGGTCAGAAAAATGAAAAAAAAAAAACTGTCAATGTTCAATGCTATGTGTACTCAGAGACTTTATAACCTTCCATTTGGACTGGATCATTTCGTTTGATATTTGTTCAAAATCCCTGACCAGCTCCATGTTCAGGGGTTACTTAGATCAGCTAATAACACCTGGTCGGAAAATAGGATGTCTTTTAATAATATTCTTGGCCATTTCTTGCTTAGTTTTTTTCCGTTGAATAACATTCGTCGATGAGTCACAAAATCAGCAAGCAAACCTTTTAGCTCCAAAACATGGTTCTGGTTTTATGCATATCAATTTATTGCATCTAATTTCACCATCAGCATTATAGTCTGTAATAGCCATATAGTCATATGCATTTTTACCAAGCAATCAAGTGGTCTTGGAAGAGAAGTTCGGAAAAAAACGTTCCGTGGAACAAAGATCTAATAACAACAAATTTTGAAATAAACGTTGAGCTACAAATTTCGGCCACCCTTTGTAGACAAAATGTTCCTTATTCTTGTCAGTAGACCTCGAAAGAAAATGTTAAAACCTGAAAATTGCAAAAAAAAAATCCATCAAAGTATCAATTTTCCTACTATTTTGGTCATGTTTCCCCTTTTCTGGCCATTTTTTCCACTTCTTCGACTTTTATTCCATTTCGTCACTTGAGTTTTTATCTCTTCTTAACGTATTATTCCTAGTTGAGGATCTTTTAATTTACTTCTGTGCAGGACGATCAGATGAAAAATCAAATCCTCAGCTTTAAGCAATTTTCCTTTTTGGTTTGGGTTTTCACTGGCTTTAGTAACCACTGCAAGGAATGTAATACCCGGTATAATTCAAATGAAAGATTGTGATTCGTCTAATTGTTGCCACTTAAACTTTATATAATATTTCGTCTACCAACGACTTTGGATATCATTTTTATCACATTTTACTCAACTTCAAAAATTACTTCACACAAAGGCAACTTTTTTAGGGTCTACTTATCTGAAATTTCTATGAAAATACCATGATTGGCTTTGTAAACGAGCGCATTGAAAAAAATGACCAGCCTGCATTAAGTTGGGTAGCAATATTCGTGGCACCCTCCCAGCCATCTTGGGTGGCTGTTTTTCCGTATTGTGCGTTAACATAGTCAAATAGGACCTTTTTATTTTCGCCCTGATCAATCTCTCGACGAGACGAAAATGTAAATCCTATCTTGAAACTAATATCCATTGGAATTGAATTCGTTCCCCTTTCGTCTGCACGAATGCCTGACGGAACCGAGACCAAAACTTGAAAGGCTACAAAAACAAAACCTCTTTCTCTCCTCTCTTCATAGTCTTTCTCTCGACGACAGACAGAAAGAAATGACATGATTCATTTCCCCGTGTGGAGCTACTGCTATTTGACTTGGGTGCTTTGGGCTCAAGTTCCATTGGGTGGATGGTGTGAGCTCGAACAAGAGAAACCTCGTTATTTCCAAAGAACCCAATCCACATCATCGGTCCAGTGGCCCCAGGTGTTCCATCAGGTCAAGGGTAAGCAGCCCAGGACTTCTAGATCTATGGCCTAATTTGATTAGCACAAGGACGGATGATGGTGTTTGATCATCTCATCCCGGAATTCCTAGATACTCTTCAGATTTTCAGCATGACCCTTCACTGTCCTATTATCGGTGGTCCATGACAAAGGTCAATTTCAAACGAGCTCAAGACAAATAGTATGTGGTGTTAGAGCACATTGGCCATTTCTACTTCTACCCATTCATCTTCAAAGGAGAATCCAACCAATGGACCAAAATAGACCGAGCTTGCCGTCATTTTGGACCCAGTATGTCCTCATTGAAAAGCAATTGGACCGAAGCATTTGCATTTTGCCATGCTCACGGTGGAGAGATGGTGAATTGGAAACCTTGGATACGAATCAACTCGTGAGGGCCGCAATGAATTCAAAACGCTTAATTGGGAGGACATGGCGCAAACTGGACGGGTACTCGTTGTACATCATGAGCTCGTAGTTTCCCAAGAGACGGGATCTAGACCTCCAGGAAAGATAGCTTAATCAGCCTAGCTTATGCTGTTTTATGAATTGACCGGAAATCTCTTGTCCAGATTGTTGAAGTCCCGTTCGACTGATTGGATTACCAGATTAGACTTTTAAGAGCCCCTCTTGAAATTGGCTCCCAACTTTCAGCACGAGGAGGTGATTTCTTCTTATTGGCTCGAATCTGGTCCCAAAGGCTGGGCTTAAAACGCCTTTTGTTGTCAACGATGGCACAAGAATATACACCAATGTCATCACCATCAACACTGGTCATAAACCGACCTTGTGCCAATCATTCTGATGCCGACGTCACCTTGGAGCGTCAGTGCCTCAAATTGAATATGATGCTGATCAAGCATAACCCGTCGAGTTCGTCTCTCTGCATCGTCGATACTGATGGCTGATGGATTGGAACAACAGAAACGAGAAAAGGTTGCCATCTCCATCCTTCGTTTTCTGTTGGGAATTGACCAGCTGCTCAAACAAGGCTGCACTCCCATTATGTGTTAAGAGAGGGGCTACTTGTTCACACCGCATCATTTGGCTCAGCAAGGAAAGGGTGAGAGCCAAAAGGACACTTGCAATGAACTGGCTTAGGGATCATATTTTCATTCTGCAATCAAACACAACACTTTCTTCGTCCAGAATTGAAGAGCAAGACAGATAGATGTAGCAAGCATTTTGACGGAACTTTGTTGAGAATTGGCATGTGATTGTTGCGTGAAATGTGTCACCTGCAGTCCTTTTTTTGATAGGTTGTCCTTCGGAGGCCATGCGGTCACTTCCGAAATAGCCTTTTTGCAACTTGGATTGTTGTTTGACATGATAAACTAAGCGCCCAAATTGGCCATCAACTGTTTTTTAGGGTCTAGCTCCAGGTTCAAGAGGTTCATTAACCATCCCTTTCGACTCTTGAGGAGGATGCCTGCCTGAAGTCAAGATTATGCCAAGCAAAACATTGACCAAAATGAACAAAGTCCGCGATCTCGATCTCATCCCTGAAAGCGACGAAGACCACCATGAGGAAGAAAGCCTTGCCCCAAAGATCAATAAACAATGGTCTTCAAATCGGGTTGGAGAATCATCCCAACCTGCCCAAAATGCCTGTCCAAGTCCATGGACATTACCGATGGGGGTTGTTACCACGTGGCAAGAAGTCATGCCAGAAGGTTGCTCTTGGACGGAGCGCAAGGCTGAGTGTGTTCATTATGGAGGCTCCATGCAGTCTTGAGCTCCAAACCATCCAGGATAGGGAGCTTTGAAGGCCGTTGAAGATCTGGATGGTGAAAAAGACCAACTCTTTTGGGTTGAGTTTACCAGAAGAGGGTTCAAAGGATACCCGCAGGCCATTGTGTTCAGGGTTTCCCAC
>NC_081450.1:4046886-4047091 GCF_007210705.1 Tigriopus californicus | reverse complement strand
ACACGTTTTTAACCGTTGCACATCATATGTTTGTCGGTGGGTACGTCAGACACTTCACCTCGAGACCAAATTCCGTGCTTCGCTCTCTTGTCATGAAGCTTAATCAACTTCATATGGTGCGGGTGACATTCCTTTTTTCATAAAGCCACGTGATACCGGCCGAAAAATGAGGTTTTATGCCGGCGGTGTATCTTTGTTTTGGAAT
>NC_081450.1:4046578-4046843 GCF_007210705.1 Tigriopus californicus | reverse complement strand
CTACCGTTTAAAGGGCCGGTTTCTTGAAAAGTGGCTGATTCAAAATTGTAAATTTGGAATCATTTCGAACAAAATCAGCTTTCAATTCAATTCAGTGTGATCAAGGAATGGTGAAGCTAACATATAATATCACTTGTTTAAGCAATAGGCCTTTGCTGTTGATGCACCTAACAAATTATTTGGGAGTTTTATGTAAAAATTCAGACACGAGGGTCCTCCGGGGGATCTAGTCTAGAGAAAAAAGGAAGAGCAAACGCCCTCCAAT
>NC_081450.1:4046356-4046542 GCF_007210705.1 Tigriopus californicus | reverse complement strand
ATAAATGTATTTTGACTAATAGCCTTTCGATCACCTCTTTGTTTAACAAAAGGTACTGATATAAACGGTACGACCCACCAATTCTTCTTGATGGCATAGAACTGGCATATTGGGTGAGCATATTTCCGTACATGTTCCGTTTCATAAACGTAATATCAATGGCTACAAAAAGTGATTCCTATGATA
>NC_081450.1:4045499-4046320 GCF_007210705.1 Tigriopus californicus | reverse complement strand
ACCGGAACAAAAACAACATTCGCCAACTCTCTTTCCAATCCGTCAACCCTTTTGAACAAGAAACGCGATGAGTGATTGCCATTTTCGCTTGGGAAAAAAGAAAAACTGAGAGGGGAAAGCTAAGGAAGAAGAGGGAGATCTCTGCACACGCCTCCTGACCAAATAAGTTAAACGGGATGCGGGGGTTTATGTCCAGGAAAGTAACTGGCATCATTTTCGGAACATAGATCAGAAGACATTGCCGCCATTAGTCAAAACAGAGCAATTTAGATTTACTCAATTAGGGGCTTTGACAAATGTCAATGATAGATTTTTATCAGTAGGGAGGAAGATTGAAGAACAAAAAGCACGATGATATTTCCCATGAAACATTCAACCAATGTAAAGCATTCAGGTGGACCCATGGATAAGAAATGTTGCTCAGAAGTACGGTATACCTACTTTACTTGTAAGTGACTATCCCACGGGGAGAACTGTAGTTTCATAACAATGCAGCAATTTCGAGGAAATTGCGTCAGGATATTCGTGAAACACTTTTCTTCAAGCAATATTAGTAATAAATGTATTTTGACTAATAGCCTTTCGATCACCTCTTTGTTTAACAAAAGGTACTGATATAAACGGTACGACCCACCAATTCTTCTTGATGGCATAGAACTGGCATATTGGGTGAGCATATTTCCGTACATGTTCCGTTTCATAAACGTAATATCAATGGCTACAAAAAGTGATTCCTATGATATGCTTTGTCCGGTCCTTTTCATATCAATAGACGCGTTCAAGTTGAAGTCATCAATTAATTCCGTAGCTATCATCATCTA
>NC_081450.1:3994496-4043006 GCF_007210705.1 Tigriopus californicus | reverse complement strand
TGTCGGTGGGTTCGTCAGACACTTCACCTCGAGACCAAATTCCGTGCTTCGCTCTTTTGTCATGAAGCTTAATCAACTTCATATGGTGCGGGTGACATTCCTTTTTTCATAAAGCCACGTGATACCGGCCGAAAAATGAGGTTTTATGCCGGCGGTGTATCTTTGTTTTGGAATTGCACTTAGTGGGTAGTACCTTATGAACCCACTCGGGTTGGTCCCAATCTATTCACGGATCCGACGGGAAATGCCATCGACAACGAGGGATCCGGGAGCAGAATGAGGGGTGCCCACACCTAGTCCCAAGGGACAATACGTCAAAGGATCCAGGCATAAAACTGCCTTCTTCTCATTCCCCACGTTCCTAATGCAGAAGGAGAGCTTCGTTGAAGTAAATTCCACGCACTGCATAGAACGGTATAGTTAGCTAGCGAGTGGAACAAAGCCAAGGAAGGTGGGGAGCGATCTAGGAGGGGTATCCCGGTCTTGGGTTTATTATTAGGGACATATCATCAACCGTTGAGTTTTGCTTGGAAGGAGGAAGCGAGAAGGAAGACGAAGAAGGAAAAAAAATCATTTGTCACAATGGAAAATTGCTGTTGGCAAGCATTCAGACTAAATAACGGTGTAACTTATACCCAGCACACCGACAGGCCTGTCTCTCCTGGTATCCCTCCCAAAAAAGGAGAAAGCGAAACATTATATCCGCCTTTCGGAAAGGATCCATATAAGCCACATGCAAAAAACAGATATGAACCAAAATATTGCTTTTTTCACATAATAAGAGAGACATGTCATTGCAAACAGGTCTATGAAACGGACTTTAAAGTATTGCTCTGTCGCATGATGCGACCTCGGATAACATACGTAAGTAAAGTTTGATGGATATGTACACTGTATGTAATCATTTTGTCCTTATTAACCAATCAATCAACCCCATGGATGGCCTTCACCAGACACTCACCCGCATCAAAAATTCGAATTCTTATTGGGTTCTCTTTCTAGGAGCCAGTGGGTTGGAAATGATTGGGGTGTCGGGTCCCAGTTCGGTTCACGAAGGTGAAACCATAACCTTGACTTGTCGTTATGACTTGGGACGAGACGCCATTTATAGCATGAAATGGTACAAAAACAAGGAGGAGATCTATCGATACGTGCCTACAGACAACCCTGAATACAAAACCTTTCCCTTACCCGGCATCGAGATTGACGTAAGCGGTCTTTAGTACCTTGGTCAATCCTCTAATCGACTCAAAACGACCTTTGATCCCTGGATTTTCCAGAGCACCTCCACCCGGCCAAATCAGTTAGTCATGCGGATTACGGGTCCTTTGGCATCGGGTCAGTATAAATGTGAAATCACGGTGGAGACCCCATCTTTTGTGACTCTCCACAGGAGTCACAACCTCACTGTGGTCGGTAAGTCTTTCCGTTTTGATGCCCAATCGCACCTCCATGGCATTTCAAGGTCTTCTTGGTTCGTTCCAGCCCCACCCAAATTGGCCCCGAAAATCACAGGGATCGATTCCAACTATCGGATAGGCGATCAGGTGGAGGTGTTCTGTACTTCCAAAGATTCCAAGCCAGCTGCCTCGTTGAATTGGAGAATCAATGGCAAACCGGTGAGTTTTGGCTCCGAGGCCAACCAAACCCTGACGGCTCAGTTGGGTTTTAGCTCGTCTTTTTTGCTCCAAAACCAATGGGAACGAGGGAAAAAGTGAAAAGCCAAGTCATTACTCGACCATTATTCTGGCTGGTGTTGGGAGCGTGTTCGGAGAGAAAGAGATTCGTGGCATTCAATCGGTGGGGCAAGGGCAGAAATAATTTGTCTAATGGACCTCTGCTCGTCGAAAGTCCTTCTTGTCTGAACTCTGAACGATGAAGAATGGGAAATAATTACTCGGCACATTCCTTGCTTCGTCAGAGGGGAAATACGCACCCAGTAGACCTGAGAGAGGGAGAAGCCTTCAAAGAGCTATTATGAAAAATAATTGCTTCCCACCCACAAAAAGTCTGGGATGTTGGCCAACGAAAATTAAATCGTCATTTTTCACTTTCTAAAGGAGTCCGTTTTTCAGGCCTCGAGAAGAGATCTGGTGCCGGAAAAGATAACATTGAATGAATCTTCGGGTCTGGAGACCTCACAACTTGGCCTTAGGTAAGCGGATAAAAGAAACCACGAGGATGAACAAGGGCTCAGTTTTAAAGTTTTAAAGGTCCATTGTTATTCGACCGGGTAGTCTGCAGATCATCAGGAGCAGAGATCTTAGGAAGATGCCCTTTTTTCGCTGTTGGATATTGATGTGTTTTTCGATCGAAGAACCTCTGGTAGGGCTCCCATTCCAACAAAAAAGGGTAGAGAAATGAAGACCCAAGATCAGGAACGAGTTTTAAAGCAGCCCTGGTTCCGAGACCTAGAACGGCAGGGTCGCGTTTTGCCACTCACTTAAGGAGTTTTTATTTTCTTATATGGTGCTCTCTTTAGCTTGTGATGGGAGCCCTAACCGAGGTCCTTTAAGCTAAAAAGCTGACCTTCCGGATCGAAACACATCACTACTATTGGAGCTTAGCCTTGTTGTTAAAACAAGACTGGGATGTCTTCTGCATTTGTTACAGGGTGGTCTGTATCTTACTATTTCATTCAATAGTACTTATTCTGTAAGTCTGATCGTAAATTAGTGTACATCAATTTGATCTGTCATGTAGAGACAAGAAAAACATTTTGCTTTACCGTTGAGTGTAAATTCCAGACGTTTGTCAAAACTGATTTGTCTTAAGAGTAGCGACTCTTTATCTCAGGTCTCATAGCTTTGCTGCTCATTGTTGTTCAGTCTTGAATACGAATGATTGTCTGAGCACAAGTTAACCTAACAAGAAGAATATCTGTTGTGAGCAAAACTAGTTTTGACAAACGTTTGGAATTTCCACTCAACTTCAAAACAAAAAGTTTTTCCTGTCCCTAGATGAGTGACCAGTATAAAAATGATTTAAAGATGTATTTGATTGTCATCGGATTTTTCGACAACATGTTGTTAATCTTGAACCTGTGTCAGCCATTTTAACGTACATGTGATATTTGATGACAATTTCAGAAGATAAATTTATGTTGAGTTTCATGATGACTTTGATTCAGGACAACAACAACTTGTAATTGAAACAGTTGAGGTACATGAATTATTGAAACGAAACCGAATTTCTTCTTTTTAAACGTAGAATGATTGCCTCTTATGAAGTTACAAAGCTTGTTTACATCGAAATGATTTAGGAAGTCCAAAATCTTTCAGTTTTTAAATAGATCCTTAATTTTTACGTGCCAGAAATGAAATTTGACTCTTTGAGCCCACTGCAAAATTAATTATTTAATTAACATTTATTGTCCCGCATCGTTCGATGAGTAGGAATAAGATATGATTAAATTTTTTGTACCTACAAGCACAATGAAGATCATCGTCTGGATGTCATATCAATTTAACGATTAAAATTAAATAAGTTCTCAAACTTAAAAATCCAATCCTATTTCAGGTTTACAGCTGCAGCCTCACATTTTAACAATGGTGAATTGCGGTTGATTTGTGGGGCAGAAATTGAGGGCGTGTGGAAGACGCACGTGGAGGGCGTGGCGTTAGGGGGTGGAACCCGGACCGAGGCCGACGTAGCTGCTCGAAGTGGCTTGCAAGAGGCCAAGAGCACACGTGATTTGACCCGGCCCAATCATTTGCTCGTTCGAAATCGAGGTGAGCTGCGTTAAAAGTGGAATTTAAAGGCAGAATATTCAATAATCGAGGCTTTCAACATTTTGCTTTCCAGCATCGTCTACGAATTTCCAACAAAATGGGCTGGTCTTGGCTCTGCTTCTTTGGCTTGGCATCATGGCGCATTTGAGCGCATAGCTTTTCCATATTATTCACAACCACGTGTAGCTATCTAGTCAGTCTCTTTGATATGCGCTTTCTTTAGTAAACATATGAGTTTAAATATACAATTATATTCATTTGTGTTGAGACATGTACTAATTGACAAAGCAAACCAAGTATAGTGCTTATTTCGACAGTTGCATGTAGGGCAAGGAGCATTTAAATACATTAAATACTTCGATCGCGTGGCGAAAGCCAATGGATGGCGAGATGAAGAGGCGGCGAAGATATTTCCAGGGCTGCTGGAAGTGGGATCAACGATTTTGGACGAGTTGGAGGAGAGGGTTCTCAGGAGTTTTGAGCTCATCAAAGCCTCAATTGCTCAAACGAATGAAGTCTACCAAGAGGCATCGGTGCAGACGGTCTTCTGGTCTTTGGTTATGATAGAGGAAGAACCTGTTCAAGACTTCATCAAACGTTGCAAAGGCGTGGTAAAGGATTGTTATCCTAAGTTTGCCAAATCGAAGCGAGATGCCATTGAGCGCGACCGATTCATACCTGGACTTCGAGATGAGTTGAAGGCTGTTGTCTTGAATGGAAAGAATGGCAAGTTGGAAGAGGCAGTTCAGACTGTGTTAATGGCTCAAGGTGTTCGGGAGACATTAGGACGTGGAAATTACGAGCGTGGAGAATTGCGAGGATGGCGTTGTCTAGATAATGGAAGAATGATTGACTTGAAATGCTTCAATTGCAACATGCGGGACATTTTGCGGAGAGAATGTCCGTGTCATGAAAGAAGAACACGTGGATGCCATTCTTGGGGAATGGAGATGATCGGTTTATAGTTAAAGTGAGCCTCAATGGGAGGAAAACCGCGTTTCTGGTGGTGGATACAGGAACAACGGTCAGTGTTTTGCCAGGAAATTGGGATATTGCCGAATGGGAACATGCAACGGTCCAAAACGGTTAGTGGGACTCCAATCAAAAGGGGTGGCCGAGAAATCGGCTTGGTCAAGTTTGGAGGTGGAAAACGGTGCATCCTTTCTGGAAGGAAGATGTCAAGATCCCAGTGCTAGGAATGGACTTTGTACTTAAGCATGGAGTAGCGGTTGATGCTGGACTTGGTAAGATATGGATGAGACGAAGAACAAGAGAATGGCATGAGAACGTGAAGAAGAGTTTTGCAAACTAGAAGGGAGGTGTAGTAAGAGGCTACCAATTGAGCTCTTGCTCGGATGGATTTGGAATGCGTTACTATACGAGAATCACGCCTTCGGAGAAAGCCTTCATTTATGTTTTTTTTTGTAGGAATGGCCAAGATTCCACTAGCCTTGCAAAGGACCTAGAAATAATCTATTCTTGGGTTACTAAGAGTAATATGGCCCTGAACGGAGTGAAATTCCGCTCAATGACCTTCGGGTCAACTCCTTTGAATACTCCACTTATAGATAATGGAGGTAAAGATATTGAGTAGGTCTCATCTATGAAAGATTTAGGTGTAGTCCTCCATGATAATGGAAAGTTCTATGAGCATATCCATTTGAAAGTTGGTAAGGCTTTTCAAACATGTGGTTGGATATATCGCACGTTTAAGTCCAGAGATAGTGTCACGATGCTAACTCTGTACAAGTCGATTGTTCAACCCTTTTTTTTCTTGAATATGCTTCACCCATTTTGGCTCCAATGAGTTCAGCAGGTTTGCAAAAGGTCGAACAAGTCCAAAGATGTTTCACTAGGAACATCACAGGATTGAGAGAGCTCTCGTATTGGGAGAGACTAAAACAGTTGGGATTGTACAGTATTCAGAGAAGGTACGAAAGGTATCTGACATTGTAAGTCTTCAAAAGCATCCATGAGCTTTGTCCCAACCCAGGATTTAGGGTCAATTGTAGTGACCATAGAGCCTTTAAGTGCGTTTTGAGAGCACCTTCAAGCCCTCGAGAATCCAGGCTAGTTAAAATAATGAAGTCCAAATCTCTTCTTTCTCGGGCTCCTTCATTGTTCAATTTGCTGCCTTCAAATATTCGTAAGGCTTATGTAGGTCTTGATCCAGTAGCAGGATTTAAGTCAGACTTAGACTAGTTTTTGACTTCAATTCCTCATCAACCCTATATTCAATGGCTAGCCAGATCCGCCAACTCTAATTGGTTGGTCGATAAAATAAAATTTGAAAATAAAAGTTAAGGAAAATGAATAAATTTTTCGTCTTAAACTGCTGGGATTCCAATCCAGTAATAATAGGGAGTCGTAAAAATTAAAAAATGCGAATTAAAGCAATCTTGGATGCTATAATTTAGCATCTAGACGTACCAAAAGCTTGCCAATACCAAGCAAGACGAATTCTTTGTTGCGTCACAAACATAAGGATCAGGGTGAGTTTCAACTTTCCTACCCATATCTTCTTCGTCAAATGGAGTTTGTGATTAAAAAATGTACAAAGCAATAATCCTTCATTCATTAGGTGTTGATTTGGCAAAGTAAAGACGCTCAGTTTAAATTTGTATAGTGGAAATTTCTTTTTTTTTTGCCCTAACGTGGAGAGAAGTCAGCCTGAGGACTTTAAGGTGACCAAACGCCCAATTTTGTACGCAATATTGTCAGAATGCGTGACCAATCGCACATGCCAATGGCAGGGTATCTCGGTAGATGGTTCTTCTCATGGATTTTTTTATTTTAGTATGCTGAAATGTTTTAAATGAGATTTTTTTCATGCTCCACAAGTTTGTGGGGAATACAATTTGGTAAAGTTGGGGAAAACATTCGATGGTGGAGAAGACTGTCTCTAAACAGCTCTCCAGACGCCAATAACCCACAATTTCGTGTGACATTTTTTCGCCCTTTGAATAGCTTTATACATCAAAAAGTATTTTTCTAATGTTTTTTTAAGATGTACAGTATGTCCAGGAATAAATTGTAAGAACTGGCGAAAAAAATTCTAGTAAAACTCTGGTCAAAGAGCGCAAGACTGATACAAACGGTAGATTTAGAGACTCTGAGGCAGGTCTAGCAGTAGCGACAGGGCTGTCAAAATTATCGTGGTGGCATTTTAGTGTCCCATTATTTTATGAGGTGCCTTTCAGTCGTGACATTTTGAGCAATGCACTTAATTTCTTCACGGGAATCAGTAAGAAATTCTTGATTGCCGTAAGTCAATTCTTGAATGAGATCAATGTCGATTAACAAATTTTCATTTGGCCGTTTCATATCATACTACATCTGAAAATAGCCCAAGAGTTTGTATAACCCTCCATGAAACCCTCCAAAAAGGCAAATAAAAAAAAAATATATTTTAAAACCGCTATACATAATATTTAGCCAAAACAACAAACATTGCAAATTTCACAAAAGAAAAATAAATGAAGCCTCAATGTGGCAGTTTTTAATCAGGTGCAACAAAGTTGTCAAGAAAAGTCTAAATTTTCAAGATTGCCAGTTGTGTATTTTGTCTTCGGGATTCAACTAAAATCGTAACTATGAGTACTCAATTGATGATTGTAAAACATAATTTCAAAAAGCACCCTTTTAGTTTTAAGTGACATGAACAGCATATTAAGCTTTTGTTTAGGGTCAAGCAAAAAAAAAAAAAAGAACAGAAAAACGTTTGCTTTCTGTTTAATTTTGAAAATCGGTATTAATTCTTTGTGAAGTTGAATTAAGATACAACTGGGGGGTATTTCGGAGCAAAAAACGATGACAATTGGCCCATTAAATCAGATATAACCAAGTAGCAGTTTGATGGATCATATTCTAATTCCTAAACAAGTGCTTAAAAGAGTTTGAAAATTTGATTCTTATTATGATTTTAGGCATTTTAGTTTCTTATGTGGGCTTGACTTCCATAAAGCAATAAAACTAAATCTGTTCCTTATTATTTTGCGAGCTAAAACGTTGCCAAGATGTGTTTTTGCTGTTTATCTGGAAATTTTTAAGTGGTTTTCGACCCCTGGGTTACCCTAGCTTCCTCGTACATACTTCATTGTTATCCCTGCTTCAGTGGTTTTTGACATCAAACTCCTGATGCCTCTTTTAGACACGCAACCTCAGCTTTACATATTTCGTTCTCGACAACTGAAATTCCAGAGGCCAGATTTGATGAAACTGGTATTCATAAAGGTATTCTCTGATATTGATTGTAGTCTCCATGGCCCTTGAAAAAAAACCATTTCATTCATGGTTGAATCAACAGTCAAAGCAGGCAACGAGTCCTCTAAGCTTACTCCTACAACTGAAACGTGACCAGCATAGGTCCAAACTTTCAAAATTCTTGCCAATAATGTCCATTTCGAAATGTACTTATTTAATTTGACATACTATGCCGCTCTTTTTCAACTCATTTTTTGTAACTGTTCTAGACAATCATCTTCTGACCTAAAGTAGGTCTTATACTGGCCTTCGAGCCATTATTCAACCTAGCAACTCCAGCTCTATTTTATCGATTCTTTGTGACAGCAGGTTGTGTGAATGCAGCTTACCAAGATTTAGATTTAGCCAAAACAAGCTCAAAAAGCATCCCTTAGTGACTTTCTTCGGCTTTTTTAAATGTTTCACTTACACTTCATCTTATGATCGTTTATTGTGCAAGCTTTGAAGTGCAATTCAACGAGACGCTATGATAGAACCTTCTGGTTTGTCTGTTTCAGCCAGATATTAACCCTTAGGTCAATACTTGAGCCTTGATTGAGAGCCCTAAAAGCTTGCTCAAATAACAATCATGAAACACATGTCAAGAGATATGGGCGGAACTAGAGCTGTAGTGCATATTAAGTGATGTAGTGTTGATATGATAAATTACTATAATATTTTTAGATTGACCAAGGTGAAAAAGTGGTTAATTTTGCTTCCTTGTGGCGAATTCAAAACAAACCTGATTGTGATTCAAAATAGAATTGCAATCATTGTTCTCCTACCAGTCTTATCAAATGGCCAAATTCATGGCAGGCCTGATGATATGGTCGTAGTTTACACCCACGCTTAAATAACGGCATTAGTTGTAACACCCTCCTTTTTGGGTTGCGCTACAAATAATAGTATGGGTAATGGAACAGGGCTTCAGCCCTCCTGTTGCTGTATGTCTGTAAATGTTTTGTAAATGTAGAATGGCTTCCTCCCTAATTTGCTTTAAAATTCATCTCAAATCCAGTGACTTACTTGCTACAAATGGGATCAAATAAATAACTATGGGAGGCTAAGACTTGGAGTTATCAGTTTACATTTTCTGTGGTGTATGACACCAGTAGTTGTGTGACGGAAACCTGTAAATTAACCTCAAAATGTAACCCTTATTTTCCTCTTGTCAAGCCTTATCTAGACCATTTTTCAAACCAGGAAAAGAAAGATGAAACAATATTTATGNCTTGTCAAGCCAGTGGAATATTTGTCGTATCTAGACCATTTTTCAAACCAGGAAAAGAAAGATGAAACAATATTTATAACAATGTTTAGCAAATGTGAAAAAAAATTAAACACAAATAACCCTTTTTCCTATTAGCCAACAGTAATGGTAACAGTAAGGCTTTACTATTTTGGTAATGGTTCAAGCCCTGTTAGGACACCATACCAATGTTTAGCTTTAGACACATCCATCTACCAAAGTCACTCCTATTTTCTTTGCCTGGAATTCACAACCACTCATCCATTTGCGCCTTGTGTCGCCTAGATTTAAAACTCATCTGTAACGGAAAACGCCTTCACATTTCTAACGCAACCTCGGGATAAAAAGCACGATGGAAATGACTTTGAGTCGTCAACAACAACAAATCTGGGAGATTAAAGAACCAAGATCCGGGTTGTAATACATTAGGCCCAATCTTTCGGTCTAAGCATCATGCCGCAATGGTACTGGGACAAAAAAGAACTGCGGCACACGCCCACTCAGCTGGGCAGCGGCTTCTTGGACTACGATGACGAGCAGCGCTACCGGCGCGAAGGCGTGCGCTTCATCATCGAGGTGGGCAAGGCCCTGAACCTGTCCCACACCACCATGGCCTCCGGGGCCGTCTACTTTCACCGATTCTACATGTTCCACTCCTTCCAGGAGTTTCCCAAATACGTAAGACTTGTCATGCACCCATTCTCTGTATGCACCCTTCTAATAACATGTAGCCGACCGAATACCTTGTCTCTTAGGTGGTGGCCACGTGTTGTCTGTTTCTGGCCGGCAAAGCCGAGGAAACGCCCAAAAAGTGTCGCGATCTGATCAAGGTGGTTCGAGCTCACACCAATGACACCCAATTCGCCACTTTTGGCCACGATCCCCGGGAAGAGGTCATGATCATGGAGCGAGTCCTCCTTCAGGTCAGTCAGTCACCTAGTTCATCACATGCATACATACCAACTGCCCAAGGGAATGGAAGTGGAAGGTTGAGCAAGTAGTGACCGATGGGAAAACCCGGTCAAGAGGGTGAGGCTAGCTAGTATTGGAAATTCCAGTCAAACATGAAACAGTTTAGAAAGAAACCCCCATGAAATGGTTCAGACCCAATCGAATATGACCGTTGATGGCCAGAACTACCCGCCGAAATATTGACTTCAATGATTTTTATGACGACCGATTTGAACTGGGGATAAGTAATCTGGTCTGTGCTATTGACGCCATTATTACAATTTCTAGTGCCTCTGGCCATTACTTTTCCGTGCTACTCTTGTTCCATACTTGTCTATGAGCTTCCCGAAATTTTTTCGTCAGTTAGATATTCCAGTCCTTAATCGCCTGTATCTGTCTTTGTCACTCCAGACCATCAAGTTCGATCTTCAAGTGGATCATCCGTACATCTCCATCCTGCAATACGCCAAGAGTCTCAAAGGCGACAGTGCCAAGTTGCAAAAGATGGTCCAGATGTCGTGGACCTTCGTCAACGATTCCCTCTGTTCCACCCTCTGTCTCCAATGGGAGCCCGAGATCATCGCCATCGCCGTCATGTATTTAGCCGCCAAGTTGTCCAAATTCGAGATCAAGGACTGGCTGGATCGCCACGAGTATCAGAAGCATTGGTGGGAACGCTACGTCGTGGATTTGGACGTCACCGACCTCGAGGACATTTGCCATCAAGTGCTCGACCTCTACAGCCAACCCACTAAACCCACCCGGGAGCAATCCGCCTCGCCACCCCCGGGACAGCGCACTCAACCCGCTAAGCCCACTGTCCCTCCCACATTGCAGACCCAGAGCTCGGGCAGTGGCAAGCATACCACGCCCCCGCCCCCCAGGGAGAATCCTCCTCTCCCCCCTCGCGATATGGCGACTTCAATCGGGGCCCCGCAGCCTCAACAGCCTTTGTCTCGACCGCAAACGCCGCCCCCACCCCCTCCACCGGGGGCTCCCATTGCGGCGCCCCCCGTTCCACCCTTGGGTATCCCGCCGGGATCGGCTTACATGGGGTACGGGGCTGCCTTACCTCCGGGATTGCCAGGGGTGCCATCCAGTTATCATGCCCCGCCACCCGGTGTTCATGGTTACGTGGCACCCGGGCAAGCCCCGGTGGGAGGCGGCATCCCGCCCCTCTTCTCTCAGGGAAATGGTCCCACCGTGGGGTACAGTCAGCCCCCTGGCGGTGGATATACCGGATATCCCCCTCGGGGCCAACATCCACCCGGACCTCAAGGGCAATATTATCCACCCGTTCCACCGGGTAACTTCCGACCGGATCATCGGAGATACTGAGAAATGAACTCTTTGGGAACTTTTTGCTAATAAAGCTTAATATGTAGGAACATATGTAGGATCTTGTCGCGTTGTATTAACAATAAGATTGGAAAGACTCGGTAAGACAATGGACCCATGGAGCAAATGATACAACACCCTGAGGGGCGAGTGATAACTTAAAATGATTAGGCGTTGGAACTGAAGTGGGGTAGATCTTTTTGGTAGAGCTCGTCCAAAATGGCATCAACCCGGACATATTCGTCGGCCGGGAGACGATCCACCCAAGATTTGGCCATACCTTCGTGAGATGAGTGATAATCCAAGACCTCCACGTTTTGGTCTAGAATTCAACGAACGTGATGTTTGCAGCCTGCGGGTGACCTTTAATTGACTTGCTTACCTTTGTTGACAGTGTTATGTTGGACCATGATTTTCCGGGGCGTCTTTCGAGCCAGAATGATTTCCCGCCATTTTCCGAAAGGGTGAGAACCGGTGTCCTTGACCTCGCTCAGTTCATCGTACATTTTCTTGGCGTTCTCGATGTCGCCCAAGGACTTGTACACTTGAAGCTTCATGAGGAACTCGCCAATGGCGGGTTTTCCCACACTCTCCAACTTGGTCCGATCAATGGTCAAGATGAGATCGGGCTTACCGTCCTCACCGGTGATCTCGTTCACATCCACAAACCCTTGACCAGCTTCAATCATCACCTAAAATAAAGATATAAATCGAGGGAGTTGCAATTCATTCCCAAGGTCTTGCCCGAGATGGACGTTCTGGGAACACTCACCTGAAGCAGGACAAATCTGGCTTGCGAGTGAGCTTGCTTCCATTCTTTGGTTCCGGGACTGAACATTTCCACACCTTTCAAGGCTGCGTGACACAACGAGAGCCAATTGGCATAGATCAAATCATCCGCATTCTCATTGTAACCAAAAATGCTGGAATCAATCGCAAATTTAGAAACATGCTAGTCAGGCTTCAATGGAATAAATTTGATCAACGGGTCCCGAATCTTACCCAGTCACGTCCTTGTAGGTGCTCAAATAAAGGCCCACGGCTTCTGCCCTGCACTCTTCGTAACTTGATCCAAGGCTGGTAAACACGGAATCAAACGTCTCGCCGGCTTCGTAGACTTTCGCGACTTCTTCACCGGTCAACGGGTTCTTCAAGTCCTTGGGGTAGTTCAGTTCACCGGATTTGGTTTTTTGCAGCAATTTGCCAGATCCATGGCCCAACAGTTCGTGAAGGCCAACCTTTTGGGAATTTTCAGTAATCTTGTGAATCTCATCTTTCACTTCAAAGGATGTGGTACCAACCTGGACTTCAAAGGATGGCACGCGCCACTTTTTCAAGATCTCGTGATCAGTTTCCGAGACAAAGGTCGTTTTAGAATCGGTCTTGTAGGAGGAGGCGATCACATTGCCCAAATTCACATTCTTAAAACCTTCCGATTGTCGAATCTCGTCATCTGTATACAACCAAATACATCACATTTCAACCACTTGTGTTCCCACTATCCAAATTTGTGAGATGAACTTACAGTTGGGAATATTAATTCCAGCCGGAATGCCACTTCCAGAAAAATACAGGACATCCAATGAGGTAAAATCAGGTAGGAGAAACTTGTCCTTTTCGAATTCTCTTGGCCAAGGCAGTCTAGGCAGGAAATCTTCTGCCTTTTCCACCAACACCTGTGGCCAAATTACAACAGAAAATAGATATAGGAGATAGCAAATGATAATGCCAACAGTTGTAGAAGCCTTCGTTCAGCCTCACCTGGAATTTGGCCGATTGTTCTTTGTTCACCATGGCCACGAATCCTTCGAATTCGCCTCGCATGCCTAAGGGATCGCGATAGTTCTCGATGAACCCGATGTAGGTCTCGATCACGGGGCCTTTGTTCTTGATCCAATAACGGCTTCCCTCCTTGTGAGCATCCAAACTACCCAATTCAAAGGCCTTGATGTAGTTATCCAACATGTTCTCTTCATTTGAATTAGAGGCAAAACCCTGCAAGCACAACACCAATTTTCAATGTTAAGCATGTTTTGGACATGAGAAATGCGAATAAATAATCTTCTGGTCTTGAACTACTGGGATTCCAATCCCGGTAGCGGTAAGGAAGTCCGCACAAGAAAAAAAAAAAGAATCCCTAACTTACCTTGGCAAGACCAAGATTCTCGTTGACCAAGGCTAAAAGTTTGGAGTAATCTCCAGAGGTCACAACAAAAGTAGCGCCTTCGAAGACCTCTTCCGAGAGCTCCTTCTCCGCTACTCCCGCATGTCGGATTTCGTATCGAACTTGTCCGTCTTTTTCGGTCTTGATGGCCCGGTTCATGTAGCCTTCGATCTTCTTGGATTGGAGGTATCGATTGATCTTGTCGGCGTCTTCGGTGGTACAATTGTCACTGAAGTACTTGGTCACGCCCTTGGCTCCCAAGCCCAATTGCTTCTGCCGTTCTGTCAAGGAGTACATCTGCTCTTTGATGGAGCTCCAGATTTCGTCCATGGTCTTGGTATCGGCCTTGTAGGCGGCCGATGCCTTGATCAAGGTCTCGAAAGACTCGACGGGCAAATTGGGAATGATCTTGGAATCGCCAAAGCCCTTGTAATTGCCCATATTGGCATACACTCCGGAACCGTAGACTAGAAACGCTTGAAAGTCCTCTTCCGTCAATCCAGCCTTGATAACCGCGGCCTTCAACTCTTCCGTGCTTTGACCCAAATGGATCCTCTGAATGAGTCGGAAGATTTGCGGCGATTCCAGCGACGTTTGCAGCAAGACGATCAGTCCACCGAAAAACGAAGCCCGACTCAAATAGTGAGCGTACAACTTTTCACGGGGACTCAAGGCTTGGAAGGCCGCAATGGCGTCCAACATGATAACGGGCTGATCATTGGGCAGCACATATTGCGAGCTGATGGGGGCCATAGTGGAAGCGGAACGGGTGGACCGTGATGGCGAATCAATGGGACAATCCGACACAGAGGCACTGCAAAAGGATAAAGCCACCATGAAGGCCATTAGGACTATACCATCTCGCCCGGAGCCGGCCATCATTCCGTGTGTTCAAGCTTGGGCCCAAACACAGACTGAGAGACCATAAAAAAGCCAGGCTGTGAAAACAAGGCAGGTACAACACTAGAATAGCAGCATTTCTGTGCCCTTTGAATGAAGAATGACAAGCACATGTTGAAAGCCACACTTACACTGAAAGTGACAAAGATTGTCATTTATCGGCCGGTATTTGTATTTCATGTCGGGTTTGGACTTATCTACCCTTTAACAGTTGTTCAATCTGTTAATGGTCATATCCTGACCAATCTTACTGCCATGAATATTGGCGGAGTTCAATGCTTTGAGATGGGGGCCTCACTCGAATCTCCCAGAAATGAGCTTGAGTGTTGGGCAGAACACCCGGACTTTGACGCCAGACTTTTTTTTGGGGGGGGGGGACATTTTGAACACATGGCATTGCAGAAACGAAGTCATCTATATATTTGCACCAACTACGTTCAACCCCATTTTACCGCCATCTCTCTAACCATGTACAGGTCTGTCTAATGGCCAATGACCCCGTCACCTGAAGAACCGTTTCCTGGAGAAATCCGAGTTGATCATCTAACCTGTGTCTGGTCCAGACATTGGACTCGGTTCGGAACACGCCATGATGATAATAGGCCGCAGAAGAGACTTTGTGCCCAGGAATCTGCGGCTGACACGGCGATCTGGCCAGTAAGGTGGATGTGACTGGCGAACTCAAACAGCGGAGCAACAAGGAAGGAATCAAGAGCGAACGAGACATGATCGCTGGTGAGCCTCAGTCAGTCAGTCAGTCAGTCTACCCCCGGTCAGTGACACCCCCCGAAATCCGGTTGTGAGAGTGGTGAAAGGGATTCTGAGATGATCACGCCGCCGGAGAGTGGAGAGTCAAGAAAGATAGAAGGCAAGAGATCGATGGACTTACGTGCTGATGCCGGATTCAAGAGGTTCCTCTTGATTTGAAGCGTCACTCTAGGTTTCGGTGGGCTCAGTCAGTACATAAGACATGGCATAAGATCTGGGGAAGAGGGAGGGAGGATGAGCTTGCAAGTTTGCCCGAAGCCTTGATTTTCCCTGGGAGTGTCATCAGCTGAGCATGCATGGGCATGCAGGATTGAAGTTGAAAGTATGCTTGAGAGCCAAACGGGCATGATTTTTTTCCTTCGCTTCGTCCATTATTAGGTACTTTAGTTTCTAGGTACATTTGCAAGTGTTTACACTGTTCAAGGGTTTTGCTGAAATCGGCTTTTCCGTTTTTTGTTATTGGCGAATGCCGGGGTCGTAGGGGTGAACCTCGCCCGGCCAGCCCAAGTTGTTCGTAGAGAAAGGTTGGGAAAGCGAATCGAACCAAGGACCTCTACCACTCGATGAAACTGCGGTACTTACACACCATGTGGACTTCCAGTATCGGAGTTTGAACCCACCTGAGGGGAGGGTTCTTTCCGTCATCATTTTGGTGTATTCTTTCAAAATGACAGTCTTTTAGGGCTTCCATAGCAAATCTCCTAGAGCAGTTGCTTGTAAAGGGCCAAATAAGTGTCAAGTAGAAATGAAATTTGATTCCTCTTCCCTAGAATAACTTATGCAGTACTATGCAGTACCATGTTTCGTATCAAAGCGATTGAAAATGCCACCGTGACGCAAAGTTATTACGCTCAAATCACATTTAAAAGGGCTACTTTTGTGACATTTGCCGCCTGGCACATATTGACAAGGAAATAATCTCACCCATGAACATTCACTAGAATAGAGGACCTTTAAGGGAAGTAAGTGCATCCCCTTTCAATGGTCATTTCCGTACTTGTTTTACTGCTGTGTTTTGATCATTGGGAAGTTTGGTGAATGTCCTGTGGAATGAGCTCCTGGATATATGCTTATTTAGCTTATGTGGCTCCTTTTTGATGCTTTCTTTCTGTTGTAATGTGCAAGTAATTGTTTTCCTTGCGCGGCCCTGGTCATTTTTCAAAGGTATCGCATTTTGTTTGAATTCTGACTTGGCAATATCTTCGAATGAGCCGAGTTATTTGCTTTTATGCATGCTCATTGCAATGTCTCTTCACTTGTTCTCTGGTTTGTCATTTTGTATGCTCATTGCAATTTTTTCCCCTCCCCGGCTTCAATCAGTATTCCAATCTACTTTGTTTGCTACTTCAGTGGGAAGGACAAGGTAGCGTGACTACTAACTTGACATTCAACTCCAACCGCAAAACTCCCACAGCAGAACATGAAAACGTACGCTAAACGATTCCTTGAATGAAGGATGTATGTAATTCCGGTTTAAATATAGATATAGAATCGTGTCCTCTTTCAAGGCAAATCAGCATCGATGGGTGTAAATAAACCAAGGCCAACTCTTCGTCTTATCCGTCCCATCATCGGATGATCCGCTGCGATTTCGATCCGGGTTGATTCACTTGAACTTCTCCTCCCGATGTTGCAGTATCTCCGGTGTTTTCCAGCTCTTCAAACACGGATTTGGCGCAAGCCAAATTGAACTGTACCATGGACGTAGGAATTTCGCAATTATTCATTACCAGACAAATGTAGGTATTCGAGGTAAAAACGTCGATGAAGGCCGCAAACTTGGAATTCCGGACCTCCATGAACTGAAAATTAAAAAACATGGACCAAGAGATTAGGGATGATCTCGAGATCGATGTGAATGAGATGAATGCCAATACCTGAAACTGCGATGCGATCTTAGAGCAACTCAACTTAAACTCCTTGAAGATGTTCGAGATCTTCTCGAAACGATGAATGTCCCTTTGATCGTCTCGTTGGGCGTGGGCAATGACCAAGAAAGTGGACCGTTCGAAAAGCAGGATCTCATCGGCGCCCAAGATATCCGCCATGTCGTTCAGATTCGCCTCCACATCCCGCACATTCGGGATGAGCATGTACACAATGGAGCTCCATGCCTGTTACATGAAACGACAATGGTTGACGAAACCTGCACATTGAGGAGAGTAATGGACATATTACCTTGTAGAGAGTCTCATCCCAAATGCTGGTCCTGAAACAATTGCAATCCAAGGGTTCGGAAAGACGTTTGATCTCTTCCTGTCGTTCAGAGAACACCAAGTCCCGTCGATCCTCCTGCACGAGATCCATCTTGTGGATCAGACAGAAGATCTTAGCCTTGGGCGAGTTCTGGAGGATGGCATCCAAGCAGCTTTGGTAGTAGTGCATGTCCTTCTCCAACTCGCGGCTCTCCACATCGAACACGTAGATCATAACCTCGACATTCCTGAAGATATTCTCACGCTGGGATGCGAAATAGTTCTCCATGAAAGCCTCTTGACCTCCGCAATCCCACAGATTGAGGGTGAGACTCCCAAGAAGGCGAACATGGGAGTGTTCCACATCGATGGTGGCTCCTAATCGGCGGGTATCTCGGGCAATATAGTTGGCGAAGATGATGGACCTCATGGAGGTCTTGCCGGAGCCAGATTTGCCCATTAAGAGCACCTTCTTCTTGTTGGCCATGTTTGGGACATGTATTTCACTCTATTGGACGCCCTCCGTGAATCCTGGTCAGTCAACTACGTATATGGAGAGTGTTGCTTCGGGTGCTTCCACAAGAGGCTAGGAGGAATCTGAGTTGCAGTACACCCCTAACATCCCCAGTACTGGGCTTTGACAGGTTTTCTAGAACACTATCACTCTCAGTCTCAGGGCGGATGGATGGGCCCAAGGCAAGTGAACGATAGAAGTCTCTCAACCTCGAATATTTGGAGGTTTATGACGGTCTCACTCGATCCTCAGGCTTTATGGAAGAATTGAGTCTGGCCAATGTTGAATGCCTCGTTATTTGCGTATGTCTTGAGAATCCCATGAAGATTCACTCGCCCCTTAGGACTCAATGCTCAAAAGTATCGGTATATACTTTTTGTTGATCGAAACAAAGCCTGAAGTTCTTTTAGGGGGTAGTTTGGCTGCGTTTTAAATTGATTGGATCACTGCGGATAGTTTCATTGGGATGCCAGACGTTCAACACGCCGCAAGGGGCACCTTTTCTAAAGTCAAATGAGATTGTTACTGGAGCGACAGGTCTGAAATTGGTCAGAATGCCTCTGTCTCCGAATTTCATTCTCCCTCCTCCTCCACGGCCTGGGATCGACCCTTGGTGGATTCCATGCCTTAGAATGTCAAAGGCTGAGAGTCAATACAGTACATCCATCCACACTGGATCAGAACCAAACCCTGGCATGTGGAGCTACTACCATTTACATTCTGCCGACCAAAAGACAAACGGGAGACCAACTGAGGGTTCCTAGCTGTGGAAGTAACCTTGTTACTAGTCCTACGACGACTCTTATCCATTCCGAGTTCGAATGGATCAGGCATGTTTCAAGACAGTAGAAATAATGTGGAGTGCTCATTCTCAACTGTTAATAGTTGCACACATCCCCCCCCTCCCTCTCTACCAACCTCCGTTCGTTCTTCCCATGCTCACACATACAGAGCTACGAACACAAGAACAAAGTGGAAAGGAGGCCGAAGCTTGGAGGATGAAGGCCAAGCCAGAAGCTGTGGCTTCTGAAGCATCTGCTGGTGCACAGAACCCTCTTCTAGTCGACGTATCTTGAAAGAACATGAAGGGAGGGAAAGAAAAAGCCCTTCATCCTATTATGGAGGCTTCCATTCTCGACGCGCCTGCTTTCATAAAAGCCACGTCCATGGTGCTGTGGTACAACCAGGAGCGCCATCGGGCAAAAAATGATGTGAAGCAAAAATAACCTGATTGTCATTCAACATCCTTTTTGTCTCAAAGGCCAAAACCACCCAAGACTCTGGGAAGACAAGAAGTATGGTTTTTTAGGGCCTTGGAATGAATTAGGCTCACCGCTGACCATGGGAACACTATTGGAACGTCAAGCCCAAAGTTCATCTTTCCTTCTCTTTTTCTCTCTCTTGAGGGTAGCCTCCAAGGCCTAGAGACCACAACAGCAACTGCCGACGATCACTTGAAAGTCGCCGAGGGAACCTGATGGCTTCAAAGGCTCACTCACGGCCTGGTGCCAAGGATGGACCGCGCTGATCCAGGAGTTCGCACGTAGAGGGGAGTTTTGGGTTTTTGTCCAAGTGGCTACAGGACTCAGGTGGTGTTCTCGGCCCCTGTCCTCACACTCGTTCCAGTCCATATCTAAAGCCAGAAGGCACGTAGCAAACACACTTCAGTATATGTATGGTGCCCAGCACTCGGGTGATTGCAAAGGCGCTGCCTCAATCTCCATCCCATTTCCAGTGGTGGAGGCCACCTCGTTCCCTCTCCTTCCTCCGTCCCCTCCTTCTTCTCCTCCTCCTCCTACTTCGTCTCGTCTGTAAGTCCGGCTTGTCCCTCCTCCTCCTCCTCCTCTTCCTCCTTCTCTTCCTCTTGCTACAGGGAGTTCTTGTTCCAGTTGTAGAACTACTCGTCGATTCAAGCAGCTCGTAGGGGCCTCGAAAGGCTGAGGAACGAGAGGAGAAGGAGACGAAAGAACGAACTGACAAAGTGCACTGAGGCCAGTGTTGGTGGTGGTGGTGTGCGCTATTGGACTGTTGGTGGCCTCTATTTCTCTCTTTCTCTTTCCCTCTCCTGAGAGTTTCATGCATTGCAAGTGGAAAGAAGAGCCAAAAGACAAAAGGGAGAAGTGCTAAATTGGTGAACGAAAGGCTTCAATGTTCCCAATCTCCCTCATTTTCATATAGGTGCTTGCTTCGGATGTAGTAAGGGCCCAGCTACCATCCACACTTGGCTTCTGGAGGTCGTTCAAGCCACCGCTTACATTGTCAAAGCCGAGGACCAAGCTGATTTGCATTCTCCACTTGCGTCAGGAAGCGATCTCCGTCGAAAATGATGATCACCCATCCAAACAATTAGACAGTGGACCCTTAATTAAGTACCAGTGTCGGCTTGTCCGCAAGTCTCCGGAAAAGAAGAAAAACCAATGGCAAGTGCTCGTTTCTGATGACTCTGTAAAACAACAAAACGGAGAAGAATTTTGATACTTCAGCCTCTCCGGGATCGTGCCATTGAGTCCAGATTCATTTGATTGTTTTCACAAAGTGCAAAATTTTTAGCCTCACCCAAGTCAACAAGGCAGGCTTGAGGAATACGAGTGTGAGTAAACAAAGCAAAATCCGAAATTGGGGGGGGGGAGGTCTAACGGGTGAGACCCGCGTGGAGTATTGAATTCGCATTATACTCGAAACCAGAAATCTCTCGCGATTTCAAACGAGGGATTGTTCAATCCCCGTCCAGACCAGCTGGTGTCCGGAACGGTCATCCAGGATCATCCTTGTGAAGTGAGATCGGTGGGAGGATATTACGGAAGGAAGTGAGTGGTCTGATATCCGTTTGTGATCTCGTGTGTTCCTCCTCCCACTGTGTGAGAATAATGGCAAAACTTTTGGCTCTTGGAAACAAAAACTTGGTTCTGCTTGGCAGTCATAATTGAACAATAGAAAGGTAAGAAGGGATGGTCGTTTGTTCGTTTGCTCACTTACTCATTCGAACTGTTGCTTCAACATCGATCGACACCTTGAGCGATCCCAATTTCCCTGCCCTTGTTTGGAACTCGCCTCAACTGATCCATGAAATCAAGAGCTTTCTATATTCCGTTGAAGGTCAAGTCAATAACTCCGATGAAACTCACATCTTACTCAGGTAAACAAGGCGGTCTGATATCCGATCCCACGCCCAAAGTCCGAAAAATGAATCATCTTGAGCAAATTTGTTTTGACCTTTCCATTTTCCCAGAGATTGGGGAAGGAGGCAGGAAACAGACCTTTGGGTCTGTTGATCTAGCCGCAATGATGGGAGGATGTAGTCTAGGATGGAGGTGGCCATCAAAAGCGTTATTCCCGAATGTGTTCGCGCCATAAAAACTGCTTATGGGACAGGTTTAGTGTTACTCCGGATAAAATATGCTCAGGGGGGAGAAAGCGCCAGTCGGACAAGTCTTGTCCGTCCGACTTTCAACCACTATATACATACTTGGTTTGCTGTCTGGTTTGTCTTTAGTTTTAGACTCATTTGATCTTATTTAGACTTATCTTTTCCGTCGTTCTTTGAGCTTTTAACGGTAATCTGGTGGCTTTAACCTCACAACTCGATCTTGTCGTCAAAGCACTTAAAACATTGGACATAGTTCGGCAAGCAACTTCAAAGACGCTCAAGAATCCCTTTGCAAAAAAAGCCCTTGCAAACAAGCGATTCTCTTATGTTACTCTGCCGTTTTGTTCAGAATTGATGTGAAAATACTCTCCCTCGGTCAAGATGAATGGTTTCTGGCATTTGACAGTCTATAATTGTCCTAGTTAGCGCCAGAGGTGCTTACAATTTGACATCGTTTCCCCGTGACTTCAAGGCATTGCAGAGCCTGGGAAGCAAACGAAGTCTCTTTTTTCCGGCGTTAGTGCCTGATGTTGATAACTAAATACATTCTGTCTTGAGAGCCTCTAATTTGCCCTGGTAGCGGGTGCACTTTTCATACTTCGTGGTTGACGTGTTGGTCGGTCGGTTGGTTGAGAGATTGGTTGGTTGGTTGGTTGAGCAATGAGCACGAAGCAACGAGAGCGGAGAGCGTCCCTGTCATGCACCAAACCAAACATATTGAAACGGAAGTCATAATACGCCAACAGCGCCATTGCCCTACCTTTCCCCTAGCATACTATTGTCACACAGTTTGGTGGCTTCCATTGATTGGTGTGATCTACACTTAAGAATATTGTTTGATGTATTGATTATGAGGCTTGCCGACTTCAATCATGGGTTCCACGGGTGATGTTTGTAGTCTACTTGTTGTGTGGAATAATCTGAACTTCAAAGTAGACGTGTATGGAATATGAAAGTGACGAGAATTTATGCTCAATCAGGGAGTATTTCGAGGTAGAAAGAGAATGGGAGAGGAAACAGGGGAAGACAAAAAGTCAGTTCAGTGGGAGAATATAATCTCGACAATTGAGCTGCGAAGAAGAAGAAGGTGCTTGCTGGCTAAGTTTCTCCAAGTTTTTAAAGTGAATGCTTTCTGGCTCCAAAGAAATAGAAGAACTTGGGGAAAGATGTAAAAGTTGTCGAGATGGCGTTCAATTTTGTGCCAGTGTCACATTCTGTGGGATGAAGCGAATCGGTTCATCGTCGCTTCCCTCTTTTTGCGGCCCATGATGAAACTTTTACCTCTGCCAATTGATCACCATCTGTGACACTCTGTAATATCAAAGCAATCTCCTTTGCCCTCCTAGGCGATGCCCTTCAGAGCGGATGTCCTTCAAAAGAGAACGTTTTCAAACATCGATAGGTAAGAATGTGTCCATATTCTTTGGAAGCGCGTATGCATTCATTTGTTGAAGAACAAAACTCGTCTATCTAACATGGAGCCAGATCTGTGGTCTGAGTCAGCTGGCACCTGGACAATATCCCTTTCAAGGGACTTTATAACGCAATAATATTTCTAGGCCAGGATTTCTTTACAACTTGGTTGAGCAAATCTGTTCAGGGCTCCAAGGATCCTCGACTGTTCCATGACGTTGCGCTTCCTAAGCAGCATTTTGCTGAGTGCTCGAGTGAGTGGTTAAAGCATTATCGTGAATTTGGCCCGACCTCATCCAAGCATGACAAAGTGATACTGAACCGTCCTTGAGGCATCCCGCAATTTGGAAGCCAGAAGCCGTCGTCTAGTTTCCTATCCTAATAGGGGGTTTATTGCGCTTTTCCTTGCCAATTGGATCCAGAATTCCATACTTTACTCAAGTTCAAAATGGTCCAGATTTTCCTTTTTTCCCTCACCATCAAAAGTAAAAGCGTGGCCTTTTGATGAATGGACTTCTAACGACTTCAGGCTTGATGATGAATTGAGATCGAACTTAAGGCAAACCGTGAGAGCATCAATTTTGTGACTTCTAGGTCGGTTAGCAGTCCCAATAAGAGTGAGAAGAAGAAGCTCGCTCAATGGGATTAGGCTGGTTGCTCTCGTGTAGTTTCGGTATTGGATTGATCCAAAATTGATTTGGAATGAAGGTTGGAAACTGTGGTAACGTTTACATCAAAGGCCCGGTTTCTGTCAGTTCATGACGGCCACTCGACTGCTTGGAAAGTACATTTGTGGCTGGTGAGGCGAAAGTTTAAAATTTAATAATCCCCAAATACTATTTGCCAAACATACATTATTGGTGATACAGGGTTTCAAATACGCACATTTTGCCACCTCCTATGAATCGCTTGTCGGTTGACTTTTTTGATTCATTAAATTAGCTAGATCTGCCAACATGTACGAGTATGTACCGAGTACTCTTGCCCAAGGGCCCCAAACATATTTGATTCTATGGGTGTGAACCTTTTCTTGGCTTTTAACCACAGCGAATGTAATTATGTGTTGCGGAGAACTTCCCAATTAATTGCCTAATTATGACACTATGTTCATTGTCCAAAGTCAGTGCTCCGAATGAAAGGAAGTCCTTTTTCTTTTATTCTTAGCCATATACGTTGGACTTGCTCGTATTTAGGTTTATTTACCAGCAACCTTTAGGGACCAAGTGAGGTCTTACTAGCCTCATGATCCACTTGGTAAGCAATCTTTGGCCATGAACAAGAAAAAGGCCGGAGCGGGTACCTTGGAGGCCAATCCTGCCACGTGAACCTGGTCATTAAGCATACTCCCACCAAAAACACAAGGTTCACCAACGCCTTTCGGGAGACAAATGTCGATGAAGGCCAATGGCCTTGGAAAGATTGAGCAAACAAGCGTGTATCCCTCACTTCTCTTCATTTACACAAAGGCCGTCAAAGAGGCTAACAGAGCAAGTATGAAAGGCACCGGAGGAATCGAAGGAATGAGGGAATGAATGAATCCATCTGGTTGGACGACTACCATCAGAAATTCATCCTCATATGTAGACACACAAACCCATAAGCCATGCAAGCGCATATTTGAAGAGACGTTCTAGCCATGCATTCCCAACGAGATATGAAGGTCGCACACAACATTTTCCTCCTTATGTGTCTGGAAGCGGGCCTTCCTGACCCAACTGATATACCATGTGTTACTAGCTCTTTTGCTTACGTCAAGCACATCGGCTACATCTCATCGAGTCACCAGATTGATATGATGACTTTTTTTAGAGATACACTCAAGTTCTACCATTCCTTCCTTCCTTGGATGAGTACTTTGTGAACCAATCTGCAATTAGGTTTCGATTTGATCAAAACACAAAACATACAGACAGAACGTAACAGAAAGCCGTACATCAAAGCTGTTCACCGTCATCAATAGGAATGGTATTGGAACAAAAGCTTAGATGTACAGCACGTTGTTACTCTTTCCAACATTTAAGACCCGTTCCCAGTTGTTCCTTCACCACCTCTTGAATGCTCTGCAATCATGCAGATTGGAGCAAGCTCCTTGATTGGCTCCGTGTCCTAATTGAGTGGTGCATCCTTATAATCAAGAGTTGCTTGACTCCGAGATTGGAGGGAACTGGCAGGCCTTTGCCTGCCCTTTCACTATCCATAAACCACTAAAAACTTCGGTTATTCAAAGACAAGACGGTATTAGTTCATTAGTTCATGGGATGTCGGAAGGTGGGCATTAAATCGATGATATACGATCTCCACTTTTTCGCCAACGAGTTAGTTTTGCATTGGCTTAGTCAGGGACATGGATTGAAAAACTCTTTAGCTTCTTCTGCATATTCTAGCGCATTAATGTATTGAATTTGAGACATGTGATTTTTCATTTTTTTAGCATGAAGGCAAAACGGTTATTTTTACTTTCCTGTCCTTCAAAATTCATTCATGTGAAATGAGATGAAGAGGGAAGTCATGTTTTGCAAAGACAGCTTTCCCATTTCTAGTTTCAAGGTTCAAGTTTTCGGGAACTCATGCCTAAATTTGTAGTCAAATTAACCATTAGTAATCAATCAGCTTCAGTTACTTTCATTCAAAGATGGTGCATCATCGAAAAACGGTTTTAGATTTTGAAGAGGATAAATTAAACGCGTATGAAAACGTTGAAATAAGGCAAGTAGGTATTCCAGTACTAGTTTAACGAGAGAAAAATCAGGTTACATTTTGAGGCTTACTTACGGGTTTCCGTCATGCAACTAATAATGTCATACGTCACAGAAAATGTAAATTGATAACCCCAGCCACAGGCTCCCGTGATTATTCATTTGATCCCATCAGTAAGTAATAAGTCACTGCCATTGAGAAGGAACTTCAGAAAAATCTGGGAAACCCTTACACATTTTTTCTTTTCCTCATTTAAAAAAAGCAAAAAAGTAGCGGTAACGGGAGAACTAAAAAACCCATTCCGTTACCGATTCCGTTACTTTTGCAGAAAAATAACTCGTTCCCGGTAGTGCTACTCAAAAAGTAAAGCGTTCGAAGTAACAACGTTTCTTGTAACGGCGTTACTCAAGCCCTGATGGTTGGAGTCTTAAATCAAGAATTAATCAATTAGTGTCTTTGATGTCTGCTAGACCTTTTGATAGATTGTTCATTCATCCCATCAAGAATTGAAAGGGCTAAAAAAATAGCAAAATTGGCAAATCAAACCTGTCTTGACCTTTTATTCTTAGTGCGAAACATTCTAGATAGTGAAAATATTGCCTTAAAGTATTTGGAGTAAGGAAATGAGAGCGCCTCCAATGAATATGGTGAAGAAAAAACAACATTCATGTCCCCTCCTAACCGTGTTGAGGTCATAAAACAAGCCAATAACGTCGAGCAATGGTTCGTTCGCGACTCTAGCTTTTCGAGGCCTTTTTTTGCCCAAGGTTGATTATTATGGAAATGAGAAGTTGTGGGATCGCATTTCTTCTCTGACTCGCGGTCCTTGCCACCATCTTGATTCAATTGTGTTCCAATTCCATTCGGTTCCATTCCGGCAAAATAAAACACAATATGAAGAACCATCACCGCAGCTACAAGAGAGCAAGGAGCAAGGAAGGGAGAGGAACGAACACATTTCTAGCGTTCCTTCTGGGATTGGTAAAACTTTTCCCTCTTCTCAAACGCTCGTGTTCCCCACCGGTGTGACCTTGTAGGCTGAGAGCAAATATTTACCCTTTCACGCGAGGAAGAAGGATTAGTTTTCCTCCACCCGAATATTTCTAATCCGGATTTTAATGCAACATTCTTGTTTGTTCTTGGACGGCTTGTCGTTGATCGGATCCTATCACTTTGCATAACGATTGCAAGGTCAAACAAAGATGAATGTGATAATACAAAAAGGGCAGCAAAGTTACTGATATATCGGACTTTGAAAATAGTTGTATTATACAAGAGAGAAACGTCAACTCCTCTCGGGACACCCAACCAGACACACAAAAAGCACTAAAACACCAACACGCCATGCGTGTACGGTACGTCTACCTCCACAGTACTTCATTTTGGCTGGAAGGAAAATGCTTTGGTATACAGACAATCACCAAATAATAAGGCACCCCTAGGCATCATTAAAGGAGACGTGAATGCTTTTCTGAGGTACCTCTTCGTCAAGAACCTGTGTGCCATAGGGCGAGCAAAATAAGCAAGTTCGCTTGCTTTGTCGCATCTCAACTCCTTTGTGGAGAGAGAGAGAGAGAGAGAGAGAGAGCCTCTGTGTGGCACAATAATGTCGCTTTTCGCTGAGGCACACTGCATAAAACAGGAGAAGCCGGAGGTGATTTTCGAGGCTCACATTTTGCATTGTGCCTGCCTGACCTTTGTTGTTTCTTCCCATTATCTTGGTGGACGACGATAGTGGGGAAAGCCCTAGGAATGGCCATTTCCACACATCCACCCGCCACAAGGATCGATAGATATATTTACCTCTATTACTTCCTTTCCAACCATCTACCAACTTGACGTTGTCGGGCACACCATTAATGGTTCTTGTGGTTTGTCGGCGTATCGAACATGGCCTCGATCTCCGCTGGGAAAATATGACGTACATAGTACTACTTACACACTGTGCGAGTAGGCACACTCACTCAAGTGTGAGCATAACCTCACATACCCCACTCCTGTAGTTGAATAATCCAGAAAACCAACAACATATTGAACCACCCGCTCGGGTTAGCAGGAACGTTCGCTGGGTCTCGTTTTCCAGACTGTTTCTAATTTACGGCAGGAGCCATCATGTTCACTCACCTAATGATATGCGCAAACTGAGAGGCTTCTTCCCATCTGGTCTTGGTTGGAACCATTTTGGAGGGTATTCAATCTTGTTTGTGAGCGTGAAGAATCACTTGGAGGCCATTATAGAGTAAGTGCATGGGGCCAAATTTGAATTGGAAAATGCATTCAAATCGTTCAAATGGAAATGGTTCCAAGCGAGAGTCAACCAATCATTTGGCCACCCTATTAAGCATTTGTCGTAGTTCCTGAGGGCCTTTTTCGACATCGAATGTTAAGTGAGACGATTCTTTGGCATTTGGAGCTTTACTTTAGAGTAAAAGCCAAGCACATTTGACTAGTGATTCAAAATGTTCCACTTCCAAACAGGCGTTTGCTCTAAATTGGGTCAGTAAACGAACGATTGATTGGATCCATGAGTACACGTTGAATAGACACGAATCTGCAACAACCACGACTAAGTTTAGTGAGTGTATTTAATCCTTCCATAATGAAAAGATCTCACACGGCCGTAATCCCAGTAAACCCAAAAACCATTGGCGTCAACTTGATGACGAAGCATATTTAGCTTGGATTAAGTGGCACTCATTGACTATGAGAGCCCTTACAAGGATCCCGGGAAACAAACGTTCCCTCGCCAAAGTGATATTGGAGTAAATAACCGAGTGAGGGAATTATCCGCCTTCAAAGAAGTGCGAAATTGCGTGTTGGTTTTCAGTGAATTCAGGTCGAAGCACCAAATTGAGGTGGGTGATCACGTTCGAGTCCCACTTATTTTGGAACCCAATTCTTGGGGTCCTAAAAGCGAAGTGTCGGCCAAAAATAGAGTGTGGTAAACACAATTCGTGCCAATTAGGAATCTGTGAGACCTCGAGGATTACGGAGCACAGCTTTGTTGCATCAAGACAATTAATTTAGAAACATATACAAGTGATTTGAGATGATTCGTTGCTTTCCGCAAGAAAAAATACAATGTACACGTTTCACGAAAATGTTCCTAACAAAATTAGTGGCAATCCCCAAATAGGCCAAACCCCAAATGACAATGAACTGGCAAATCAGGGAAATCCCACTTATTTCGCGAGAAAGAGCATATTCATCCCAAAAAAATCCCAAAATCGATAGGAAAATTAGCAAAATAATCAAGATTCTGAGAACTTGCCGAAACTACCGGTATTTGCCAGCCTAAAAATCTAAGATTGTTTCTAAAAAAATCCTGTTTAAATGGAGGGGATGAAGTGCAGATTTCCGAACACGAACATTAAATTAGACTTCCACAACAAACATTCAATATATAAAAATTTTAATAACAGGCTTTGTTATAAAACCGCGAATTTATGACCTCTATATTGCCTATCACCAAAAAAATATGTTGACCGTTTCACGTAATTGAAAAACGGGTTTAATGAGTCTCATATGAGTCAATAAAAGTGTCTTTTACTTCAAAGAAACCACACGTTTTCAATTACAAAATTTGTGCATATGTGGCTTTTAAAAAAAGCAAATATCTTGGGTGTCCATATTGATCCATGGCATGTAGTTGATAATATTTTGGAATTCAATATCAATTTTGACCACCTTTATGTCACTTGGCATGCCCATCCTCCATTTTAATTACTTTCAAGCATGTTTATGGCGTGTTGAATTAATTGGAAGGCAAACATTCTGAGCAATCAAAACAGACCCGTGGGGTCTTTTTGGCTTTCTACAGTTTTCTTTTCAAAGAAAACACTTTCTATGGGATACTATTATTCAAAGGGAACACATGCTCGAATGATGGAATATGGAACATGTGCAGAATGATTTACAGGAGAAAACAAGATCATTTCCAAAACACATCCAAAATTTCAGACTTCATTTTGATGCGTTCGAAATGTTCTCCATTTCAAAATTAGCCATAAACAATTCTAGGAAACAAGGCACCCGATTACCTTCCTTTTAAAATGGCAAGATTAGCATTGCTCATCATTTTCTAGACTAATAATATCCCTGTTTTGAGACATTGAATAGGAACACTCAAGTACTCAGAACCAATGAAGCATCAAAATCTGATTCATTTATCCTTGAGAGTTTTCCGTTATATCATATTGGTACAAAAAGGAAGACAGCGAGCTTGGATAAGGGGCCAATGTTAAGGTGGAACACACGTTCCAAATTCCGAGCACGGGAAAGCCTGCATATTTTCTCCTTCAATTGATTCAAAGGACGAAATACCTCTTTGACTATCGAGAAAAATTGAACCGAATCCATCAAGCCCCAGTATTGATGTGCCTTGCAGGGATATTGTCTGTTCCTTGGAATACATGCTGAAAGTGCGACACATGGAAAAATAGTGCCTTTAATCTCATGATATTCAATCAATGTGTATCCACTTCATGGGCCACAGCACTGTCTTTGAAATCCTTTCAAAGCATCCTAAGGCAAGATGTGGCTAATTCACATTATATCAAAATGATTCCTGATATTTCATTTGACCGTTTCTCATGTGGCACATGCCTTAAACTGTTTTCCATCTGAAGCCCTTAATACCTTCCGTGCCCCCGTCCTCCTCCTTCCTCTTTCCAGACCTTCGTTTAATGTATCTCAAGGGTGACTCTTTGGTGCAAGTCCCTTGAAATTGAAAATGAAGCCCATCCAAAATGCTCTCTCTTACCATGTGGTACGTTCTGTTGTTCCAGGCAAGATGGCGTGGATCTATTCACCACAGGGTTTGAGATCCTGTGAGTAGAGGAGTTTCCAACACCGCAACATCCCTTATGACGTCACCTGTTCCCGAGATTTTAGCCCTCCTCCAAGATGTCCGACAGTGAAGAGATCCTCTTTGATGACATTTATGAGCTCCATGAAGTCATAGGTAAGGAACGACAAGTAAATAAGCCAACAAAGAAGGAGCGAAGGACGAGGACTCCTCAATGAAGATGAATACTCAAGATATAATATATCTTTATTAGTGAGTTTGGATCCCAATCTCAAGTGCCCTTGAGCATCATCAAAGAGGGTCTTTGCTCTTGTTCATGGGCCGCCTCTCTGAATTGTAGAGTTCCATTTATTCACAGAGATCACTAGAGCGTGCTCGTGTTCCTTACAAATGAGATAAGTTTGTTTTATAAATTGTTTGAACGAGTCACTCCTCTTGAACGACCATTCTTCTGTTTGGGTTTCACACCTCATTTAAAACAGAGAAAACGAGTGAGATCGTTTACAAAGTCACTCATGGTTATTGACAGAACTTCAATCTGAACGCCTTTACAACCCTTTGGCAGTTCAAGAATTACATTCCTTTCGGGATTACATGTCATACCATCTTCAAAAAAGAATACCGGCACGACTGGAAGGAAAAAAAATCCCAACCATTCGAAGCGGTGCAGTTTGCAATCGTTTCAGTTTGCAATCTGAAATCTGCTGGCTTTGACTTTCAGAATCAGTCTAGTCATCTCTTTGAGTTTAGTGAGTGAGAACCTGATTTTTATGGAAAAGAATGACCGGGAATAAAAGTTTCATCCAAGTACTTTAGAGAGATCCAAACTCATCTCTTAAAGTGAGGACAAGGCCACGTGAAGGATAAGAGAGCAAGATTGAAGCCAGACTTGTCGGGGAAAAAACTTTGGTTTCTCTCTTGGGCTCCATGTGTACTGAATGTAAGTATGTAAGAATGTAAGTCCGTACAGTATGCACAGTAGTACTCCCCAAACCGACCCAAGATCTACGATATGATCCTTCTCAATCAGATGTAGGTCAAATCATAAAAAAGGAGCCGAGCCCAGATCACGATTTATGGAACCATTCCTAAATGGATTGAATAGGCCAGTGCCACGCGACAAAAGTCTCTATGTACTAGTATGAGACTGAGTCGTCTGACTCAAGCTCGAAGGCAAGGCAGAAAGAATGCATGTGGAAGCTGTGGAAGCATCAACACAAATCTAGGCTGGGGAACAACTTGGGCAATAATTTATTCATGGATCAAAGGCTCGGCGCGCCCGTGTTCCCATTTTCCTCGAACATGTTCCCTTTGTCTCTCTATTCATCGTTTCTTCTTTTGCTTTTTTGTACTCTAGGAAAGGGGCCGTTCTCCTTGGTCCGAAGATGTCTCCATCGTCAAACTGGCGAAGAATTTGCCGTCAAAATTGTGGATGTCGGCAAATTCACGGCTTCACCCGGCCTCAGCCTGGATGACCTCAAGCGAGAGGCCACGATCTGTCACATGCTCAAGCACCCTCACATCGTGGAGCTGCTCGAAACTTATAGGTGCGATTTGTCGTCTTGCATAATGCTCAGTTGCTCACCCTCAAGCTAAAGGAAACCTGGAATTGATTGCCCTGAATGGTTGTAAAGCTTTCTCAACCTGATGGTGATCAATTTTGAGTTTGTTGGACATGACAACAGTCTCGTATGCCCAATACCGCTCAAAGTTCACTTTAAGGCCCAAATTCATAATCTGCTGATAGGAAATCGAATCTAAAATGCTGGCAAAGCATCTTCAACCCAAATGTACGTAGTAAGCCTTGGTCACTGAATTGAGTATTCCCAATTGGCGCAAATGTCAAACTCTGTCCCGAGACCAAAGCTCTCTCTCAATCATAATTCTTGGACCAATGGTTGGCACCCGTGCCAATTTGCTGCTCAAAATTACCATAAAAATTTACATAAAAACTACTACCGCCATTACTTCTATTGCTACAATTTATCTTGTCTCATTTTCCAGTTCTGAAGGGATGCTCTACATGGTGTTCGAGTTCATGGCGGGAGCCGATCTCTGCTTCGAGATTGTCAAGCGTGCTTTGGCTGGATTCGTTTACTCGGAGGCCGTTTGTAGTCATTATATCCGTCAGATTCTGCTGGCTCTTCAATACTGCCACGATAACGATATCATTCATCGCGACATCAAGCCACATTGTGTTCTTTTGGCGAGGTAGGCAATAAACATATATAGCGTACAACATACATAGTTACATAGTTACTTACACATACCAAGGCTTCCCTAGACCTGGACTTCACTTCGTCTTCGTGTTTAATTGAAACCAATAAATCTCTCTCAGGGCGGAGAAAACCCGAAGACCGACCTACCTACGTAGAAAGGGGTATTAAGCAGAGCGGCGGACTCATTTGGCAGACAAAGAAATGTGTTGTTCCCGCAGTTTTTGCTCTTAAATGGAACCACGTAGGCTCCCTTAAGAGGGGCTGTCTGCCTTGCTCAAAGGTCGATATTGCTGTGCCACCTCTGAGTGTTATTCATTTGTCTTACAGCAAGGAGAACTCTGCCCCGGTGAAACTTGGTGGGTTTGGCGTGGCCATTCAACTACCGAGCAAGGCTGACCACAGTAATCAAAGTGTCAATGGGGGACGGATTGGGACCCCTCATTTTATGGCCCCCGAAGTGATCCAACGGAAACCTTACGGGAAGCCAGTGGACGTGTGGTCAGCTGGGATCCTCCTACACATCCTCCTGTCTGGCACGATTCCATTCTTAGGCACCAAAGACCGGCTCTATGAGAGCGTTTGTACGGGTAAACTATATTTGCACACCTCTCGGTGGCAATATATCAGTGATCAAGCCAAGGACCTCATCCGTCAAATGTTGACCGTGGACCCTGAGGAGCGAATCACGGTCGACGAGGCCCTTAATCACCCTTGGATTCGGGACCGGGAACGCTTTGTGCCAAAAATGCACCTCCATGAGACAGTGGACGAGCTGCGGAAGTTTAATTCCAGACGGAAATTGAAGGGAGCCGTCCTGGCGGCTGTGAGCTCGCCCAAGTGGTCCCAATTCTGCGACGAATACCACCAGCAACTGGGTCTTAACAGTGGTAGTGGTGGGGGTGCCAATGGCAATGGTGCCCTCCCTTCCTCGGGAGGGTCAGCCTCGTCGGCGTCGGATTTCGGAGGCGACGACGAAGTGACAGCAGCGGCGGTGGGCCTCATTCTAGATTCATTGGATGATATCCATTGTCTATTGGAGGCCCGAAACAAGGACCCAGACTTTTTGTTCTCTGTGTTAGGAGACATTCAGCTCCATCAATTGCTCAGCCTCTACGACCAGATCAACACGAACTCGTATCGACCGTTCCGTTTCCCTCCCTCGGATGCTTGTGTAAAGCTCAAGGAGACTTTGGCAACTCTCAAAGTGTTGGAAGTCTCGGAAGATCTAGCCGATATCGAGGAATTAAGGGAGATTCTTTTTCATCACCACATCAAGGCACTTCTTCAGGTAGGTTACTCCACTCCAATTCAAAAGAGACAGGAGGCAAGGCCAATCGTCCATCCAACTTCTTCCAGCCTTTTCCGTCCGTCTTCCTCTCCTACTTTGAAATTTCTTCCCTGTCCTGTATTGCTTATCCTTCCAAGTATCCTTCGGCCTTGCCATGTAAGATACAGGAGGCCTTGTGCATAGGCAGAGCATAGCTAGACAAGACTTTAAGACACCCCTCTCTTCCCTTCGTTCTTTCTCTCTCTCTCTCTCTTTCTCTCTCTTTCTCACACACACACACACCGGCACAAACACACTGTCGCTCTTCTACTTCAGCTTTTCCTCATGCTTGCTTCCTGAACATGAGGCAAAGTGGAGAAAAGTCTTGAAGAAAGAGACAACTTTTCAAACAGACAGCCTGGGAATTCTCGAATCCAATTTATGCATGATGAACCTTGAGAAGCAAGATGTAAATAAACTTCACTCACTGAAGGCCCTCCGAGCTCACCTTTTACCTTTTCCAATCCATAGAGTCACGATGTGGTAGCTCAAGAGGTATACGGTGAAGATGCTATTAGAGTGACACCACCACCATCCATGATCCCTGCGCTCCAAGTTCAACACGATGTGGTCGAAGGTCCCAATGGTGAGGTCCCCGAGATGGATAATGTGACTCGAGTTCGCCTCGTCCAATTCCAAAGGAATACTGATGAACCAATGGGGATAACCTTGAAGCTCAACCAGGACGGCAAGTGCATCGTGGGGCGAATCATGCATGGCGGGATGATCCATCGGCAGGCCACTCTTCACGTGGGCGACGAGATACGTGAGATCAATGGAGTGTCTGTATCCAATCAGAGCATTGAGGCTCTTCAAAAGCTCCTGAGAGAAGCCCGAGGATCGGTGACATTCAAAATTGTGCCCTCGTACCGGTCAGCCCCGCCACCCTGTGATATATTTGTGAGGGCTCAATTTGACTACGACCCCATGGAGGACGACCTGATTCCGTGCGCTCAGGCAGGGATTCCATTTCAAACGGGCGATGTCCTGCAGATCATCAGCAAAGATGACCACAACTGGTGGCAGGCTAGGAAAGTGGCTGCAGCCGGCTCTGCAGGACTCATACCTTCCCACGAACTTCAGGTGGGTACCGAAACGAATAATACAGATAATGAAAAGGCAACAGAGTCGATGTACTAAGGCCGGAGGGGGGGGGGGNGTCGACGTGGGCACAGTAAGTGAAAAGTTTCGCGTGCACTCTTCAGTTCTCGTTTTCCCAACGTGGAACGCACGGAAGAATGGTTTATGACATGTCCAATATTTCCGAGGAGGGTTGCAAACTTTTTTGAGGTTTCCCCATCCCTTTCTTGAAAACCCATTTTGTAGTTTTCCACTTTGCTTGCATAAATGGTGGGGACTCTCCAACTCTCCATTTTCTTGAGAAGATGATCTTTTATTGCCGCTTATCATGGTCCATTGAGGTTTCTTTGTATACCAAGCACAATATTTGCATTCCAAATACCCTTCTTTTGAAATGATGACATGGTAAATGACCTCGGTTCCATTGGATTTTTTTTAGGAATGGCGCACAGCCTGTCAGGCCATGGAGAAAAGCAAGAATGATCCAGTGAATTGCTCGATTTTCGGCAAAAATCTCAAGAAGAAACGATATTCCAAAGACAAGTATCTTGCCAAATACAACGCTGTGTTTGACCAACTTGACCTGGTCACATACGAAGAAGTCGTCAAGTTGCCGGCATACAAACGCAAGACCCTGGTTCTCCTTGGGGCCCACGGTGTGGGTCGAAGGCACATCAAGAACAGTCTGATTTCGAGTCATCCCGACAAATATGCGTATCCCATTGCCCATACCACCCGTTCAGCTCGCCGAGATGAGGAGAATGGGAAGAATTACCTCTTTGTCTCTCAAGTGAGTATGGATTCACGTTTTACTTCGTTCCTATATTCAATAGACAGACATGTTATGGTTTACAAGAAATGTTTAGTCCGCTGATCTATATGCATGTCCAGCAAAAAGAAAGGAAATGACAGCGAGAAACTGCCATTGGGAATTCATTACTTGACACGAGAATGGATGGGTGCCAAAAAAGATCCCATCACTTACTTTGCACTCGTCTGTCTGTCTGTTTCAGGATGAGATGATGTCTGATATTGTTGCCAACGAGTACCTGGAGTACGGAACTCACGACGATTCCATGTATGGAATCAAACTCGACACGATTCGGCGTATTCAATCCGAGGGGAAAATGACAATTCTTGACGTGGAACCTCAAGCCCTCAAGATATTACGATGTGCCGAATATGCTCCCTATGTCGTGTTCATAGCTGCTCCTTGCCTGCAGACCATGCAGGACCTGGATGGGAGCCTGGAGAAACTTGCCCGCGAGTCAGATGCTCTGAAGCAGGCTTATGGACACTTCTTTGACCTCACGATTGTGAACAACGATATTGACGAGACCATCCGGATCCTAGAGCGGGCTCTGGAAAAAATCAACACCACTCCACAATGGGTACCCATAAGCTGGGTGTACTGACGCCAAGCCGGTCAGCCGGACCTATCTCGGCCGACCGGCAACGGACATAGCCGCCCCATGGGAGGCATCGGGAGCGGTTCGAACGGTAGCTCGAAAGCATCATGCCAACAAAACCTACATCAGCGGGAGTCCCAGCAACGAGGGGTCCCTCAGATCCATCAGAACCACGTTCCATCTCAAGGGATGAGTCGACGGAACTTCAACTCTTGGCAACCACCCTATCAATCCTCCGACATGGGAAGCCAGGACGATGGGTCCACCACGCCACCATATGGTCCTACGTATTGCTAGAACTATTCCAGATACCATCCACACGTACCAATGCGGCATGGGTTCGAACTAATGAGGAAGCTCAAAATGGGATGATTAGTCAACAACTACGAGGCTCGACTGCCTCCGATGCCATTGAGGACCGATCTACCAAAAGCTAGGGGGAGGGACACGGGAAATCATTGATGGCAAAGGAGGAGATGAAGCATTTGGAACATGGTGTCTTTGTCTTACGTGTGCCTTGCTGGTACCTCTCAAGAAGGACGAGGGATCGTCCTTGCTACGTTCGTGGCCAAGGACTGAGATTTGCTCAAATTTCTTTGGTTCGACCTCCGACAAGTTTTGTGATACGCCTTTTAATGTTGCGATAAAGATGATGAGCAAGAACAAGAACCGGACTCAGTGCATGGTGTTATATAGAATTGCTGCTCTTTGATCTTCAAACATACTTCTTTTTTAACTAACAGCAAATACTCATTCATCCCCCCCCCCATCCGAATCCTTGACCCATTTTCTCGAATCAACCATATTTTTTCTAAACATTTCGAAGCTGTCAAAAATAACGTGGCCACTGGCCTTCACTATCTCAATGTCATTAGTCCTCCCATTCCCCCCATCCAAATCCACGGCCTTCGGGCTTCCAAATTGAAGGTTGCAAATGGATGTGTTTTCAATTCGACCTGAAGTATCTGGGATCAAACGGGTCCCTGTATGAAACTCTCTCTATATCTACCCATTATGACATTTTGCATGCTCACAAAACCCACTCTCGATCGAGCTGACACAGTCATTCGGTATGAATCTCGTAGATAACCGATTTTTCCCACCTTCTCCAAACGGGAGCCTCTCCAACCAAACCAAACCTTATGTAGTAGAATGTGCAAGCGGTGCCAAATAAACAAGGATCTCATATCGAATGGACCTGTCATTATTGATTTTTTTTGATGTCGTGCGTGAATGTCAAATCAAATTAAACAGATGCGCGTGTGCCCAAAATTGTTCCATGTTACTAATTCCAATCAAAACGAGCGAGAGCAGGACATCAAATAAAGAAAAGAGAGAAGCTGAGGAAGATTGGCGTTCGAGGAACGGTCACGACAAAGAATTGATTGCTCGTCTCGTCTCGTCATGATTCTCCTCACGTTCTTCAGAGGGAACACCGAGGCCAAAGCTCTGGAAACGTTATCTTTAGGGTTCTCCTTCTAGTCGGGTTGCGATGATCGTCATCAAGGGAACATTTCATCCGGGCCAAGTGGGTTTATTTGTTCTTGCCGCAATCGCCGGAATCATCACCAATGCCTACAGCGTTCATTACATCCACCGATCGTTCAATATCCGAAAACCTTCCTTTCTACTAATATTCTTGGACGCAATCTCCAGCCTGATTTGTAGTGTCGTGTCACTTCTGGTGGCCCTGATCATCTGGTTCGAGATCAATCATCCAGTCTGTTCAATGCTGTTCCTGGGAATATACATCCCCTCTGTGGTTGGTCCACTCCTTACGGCGGAAGTGGCCTTCTTGCGGTATCGCTGTTTACACATGATTCAACGAAATGTCTCCATGGATGACAACCGCGTCAGTTTGCTATCGCTACTTGGTTTAGGGCTTCTAATCTTCTATATTCTAGCTTTCCTACTCATCCATCAAGGGCTCAAAGTTCCATTTTCCTTGGTAACAGAAGTATGTCTGCATGGGAGCCTTAGTCGACCTCTTCACCCAGCCACTGCATTCGCGTCCATTGCTCCGGCTTTGATTTTCCCTTTGATTTCTTTGCTCTTTGACGCTCTAATTGTCCGGGTTCTTAGCAACGGAGTAGTTCCTCTGGACTCGGGACAACAAAAGCCTGCCAGTATTCCTATCAGAGCCACCGTGCTTTCAGCCTTTACTTTATTGCCTTATTTAGTGATCGGAGGTCTTCTCAGCCATTCAGGATGGTCCAAGACCACAACGGCTACATGTTTGGTCTTGATAGCCTTGATCATGAATGCTGTGCGGTGCTCAGTGACCACTTTTGTGACGTTCAGCGTGAAGAAACAAGAAGAGGCGTCCGAGCAAAACCAAAGCAGAGCCCTTCGAATCAAGAGAGAGATCGAATATGCAAGAATGGCCATGGCGTATCGCAGGGAGCAGAACATGGAACCATCTGTCAAGACTGAGTCCAGAGAATTGGATCATCGGGAGAGCCGAGGATCAACTTCCATGGAAGACGAAGAAAGTGACCAAGGCATTTTTCATGTGCTTAGTTGGCCCAATCTGATGGTCAAGGAGACAAAACTCTCCTCAAAGGGAAATGCAAAATGTTGATATGCTTTGGAAAAAAATCAAAGGACTTTCCGGAACAAGTGTAATGACAGAACCCGGAATGGAGTCTTTTATGCTTTCCGTGTTTTCGCTTTGCTGAAGATTGCTAAAAAGGACTTTAAGGCATTTTTTGTCACTTGTCAGGTGTGTGGATCTATTCGCAACTCTTTTGAAATAAATTCCTGTCATTCCATGCATTTTGATAGATAAAGTGTTAATAGATATTTTTGTTGCCTAACGACTTATCCGTTGAACTCTTTGCATTGTATTAACAGCAATTCAAATTGTCGAATTTGCTTGATTCAATCAACGTATCAAAAAATTAAACGATGAAGAGGAAAAACCCGGATCATATCTGCTGCTATGAAATTAAAACCGATTCCATATTTGATCACCTTCAATTTGGCTTGGGACTTGCAATGATTCGTTTTAAATAAGAGCCTTTCAAAAACCACTTGCATTTATACTTCAAAATAACAACCAAACGTTCAAAAAAATATGTTTTTCCGTCGTAAACATAAAACTTAATTTGTTGATGAGTAAATATGCTGCGTTTTAAGAAATGTAATGTTTTTGGAACAAATCCTTTCAAGGGTTTCAAATCCATTAATCCTAGCTTCTATATATCATTTAAATCACATCATCGTGTCTCTGCTACTTTGCCAGCATAAATGGGCTAACTTGCGGTCATTCTCATGGTTTAAGCCCAAAGTACCTCCAGAGGCTCAATTTTGGGATCTTGCTGAACAGTGACCACGTGGCCATTTTAGAATGAACAACTTGATGTTTTCACATCTCAAGTTCTTGAGAAGCATTGTGTACACAATAAAACAATTCAACATAGCATGGGTCAACTTTTTCTCTCCTACATGTCTGCTTAAACCATCACAAATTGCGCCTCTGTTAATGTATCTGATTCAAGTTTGCAGAAAGAGCGACGTAGATGCCACCTGAGAGTGAAAAACAGGAACCAGTTAAATCTAGGTCCGCAGTGTCTATCTGAAACAACACCTGTGGGCGCTTTTGGTAACACTGCGCGAAAACTGGTTTACGTTCTGACGTCGGAGAATGGTTTGCCTCTCTTGCATCCTCTCTTACATCAAGCAAAATGGCGAGAAGGTCAAAATTTTCTCCTGGGTGAGAAAGTTCGAACGTACAGAAGAAGTAACGTAGAAGAGGAAAAATCGAGTTTGTTGTGGTTTTTACTGCAGCTGAATCGGAAACTAGAATAGTGCAACTCTAGCCAGGGACTCTAAAGAGAGGAAACGACGCGGCTTTCCCCTGACCGTCAAGTTAGGCCATTGCGTTGAATAAAGAAAGTAACGCTAGTATCAATCAAACAAGATTATCCATACTGCATAGAACATTTAAGTGTTTTTAATTAAATAATGATTACTTTGTCATGCAACTCTGTTCATTTACTGAATATTTCTGAATTAATTATGAGAGTCAGAAGAATAAATGAAATACCCGTGAACATCAAATTAATCAAAAACAATCAAATTGTCTTTCAAATCAGTGAAACATTGCGTAAAACCGGCTCAAAAACACGCACAGATAGAAAATCAACAAGAATCATTTTACTAATTGATGAGGAACAAAATGTAAAATAAATGTATAGAATAGGCAATAAAAGTACATGTACATAAATGTTAACATATTAGAATATTTGGGATGGACAAACGATAATTTTGTCTTAATACACACATTTGACAAGAAACATCGGGCATTGGTGAAAAATGAATGAGTTATCTTTTAGTAGAGTTTAAATTTCTACTTACTAGGAAGTTTGCATAAAAGGCAAGCATTATTTAAGGGGCACAGAGTGAAACGAAAGTACAGTACACAAGATTTCAATTTGAACTTTGGACTCCAATAAATTGTGTATTTTGCAAAAGCCTCCAAAATAGTCAAATAAAACGAGCGTCATCTTAACATAAATATTATTCCATGATTATGAAACGTCCAAATGAGTTTAAAGAATGATATGCAACTCAGAGCTACAGTATTTCTACTGTTGAATTGAGTGCCATTCACAGAGTGAGAACCATAGTTTCATAACAAGTTCACCAAATTACTTGAAATTTGGTCAATATGTTTCTGAAACAATTTTCTACAACTAATATTATTGTCAAAAAAGTATTGACTGACTGTGTTTAGAGCAAATTCTTGCTTTATTATGAAAACCCAATTAGAACATTTCAGTTTTTGTACTTTAAGATTTTACTTAACTTAAGTACTTTAAAAACTAGTCCGCCTGGCTAGCTCTCATCGCACTCTCTAGGAGTTGCTTCCTCAATGGTACGAGTACTACAAGGTACTGAGGATTACAATTTTGCCATGGCTTAACACGGCTTATCTCGGAGACAACCATGTTTGGACTCAGGATGGAGCACCAAGCCACACTGCCAGGAAAGACCAAGATTTCTGTCGCTTCAACATGGTCAGCCCACATGTGACTCTCTTCAAGGCCAGACCTCAACCCGTCAGATTATGCCTTATGGGGCGTTTTAGGGGCAAAGGCTTCCCACGCCTCTCATCCAAATTTGGATGCTTTCAGGCCCCTCCTTCAGGCAACAGTAGGACAACTGGTCACCTAACTTCATTTCCAAGAGTTGCAAGGCCTTCAGGCGGGCGGGTTGAGGCCGACATTGTAGCTGATGGGGGGCCCATTGAAAAACAAAAGCCGTTGGTCAACCTTCTTCACATTATGTTGAGCGAATAATTGATTAGACTGTTCTTTTTTCTTTATGAATTTTTACATGCTCACGTGTAAAGATTGCAAAAATTCACTCCATAACTCTGTACTATTAAATGCCTTATTGAAGTATAAGCGCACATTGCGTTGATAAGGGGCTTTACTAAATGGATTATTATTTCTACATTTAATATCGATACAGAACACACATAATACTACAGGACCAAAGTGCAAATTTGTCTTTGCAAGCTGCACGTCCAAGGCACTAAATTTCAAGTACCATGAACCATTTAGATTACTTCATTACACTTGATTAGGACTTGTTAACCGCTATAGGAAATGCCATCTCTAGGAGTATGGTGTATTTTGCCACCTGGCCATTTACTTTGAATGTGAGAGTTCCAAGTATGAAACTAGATTAAGTTGTCAAAAGGGAGTGGTTTTCTTATTTTGCTCTTCCATTTGCTTTCTAATTACCTTGTTGAATGACCTTTGGCAAGATTTGGGTAAATGCAATGCTAAGTTAAAAACCATTGCAATAGTCCGTCTAGCTACATTTTTTTAAGAGTTAAGATCCGGATTAAAAAAGACAATGCAGCACTGGGGCAGGGCTGAATTTCCAAAAACAGATGACTCCTCTAAACATCAAAATGCAAGAATAATGTCAAGATGCATTACTGGTGTTCTTTGGTGCAAGTTTCAACAGAATAATCCTCACTTCTAGGATTATTTGAAACCAAAACTGTTAAATTTGGAGAAAATTGGGGAAAAACAACTGAAAATAAAAAAATGCCCCAAAATGACGAAATAGCTAGCCTCTTTTATAAATAATCTAATATTTTTTTTCTTTTGGAGTCTCTACATTTGGTTCGAAACCAAAAGCTCCTTATATTCGAAGCCAGGAGGTTTAACTGCTTTATGATTCGTTTTGGTTCAAACTAAATATCCTGATGCAAGGAATCATTAGTTAATCACAAGTAAAGAGAGATATGAATTGGCCCGTCCCTCAAGCGTCGGCCTAAAAGTGTTTGAAAACCTTGGTTTGGTAGGGGTACTATTTCTCTCCCTACATTTCTAACTGAGATCATTGAGCAAAATCTTGAGAGCTGCGATAACGGCAAGGTCCAGGCCATCTGGATTGGTCTCCACTTGGCCTTGAATTAATCTACAACCTATGAAGCCTTAAGAGCAGGTTTGTTTTTGCTAAAAATATGGCCACAAAGTAGTTATAGAATAACGATTCTGACACAATTCAACTTTTCACAAAGGGGATCCCTGACAAAATCTCTATATTTTTTTCATTTTCCACGAAAATCCAGTTGTATGGGTTCGTCAATGAGATGTTGTTGCCAGACAATACCAGTGTCGTCTTTCTAGTTTACTTTAAGCGTTAGAACGACGGCTTTCTTGTTATCCATGCTCGCCTTGAATGCGGCAATCTTGTCCTTCTGTGAAGACAACCAAGATTTAGCGATAGGGAAGGTAACATTTGGCCATTTCTTAATATTTACCAATTTCAAGTACATAGTTAGGTACTGCGAGTTGTCACATTACCTTCGTCAATTCATCAACCAACTGTGTTGGAATGAAAATCTGTGCCACCGTTGTGGAGGAGGAATTGCCCCCGCCTCCCTGTTGGCGGCCACTCGACCCGCTCCGAAGTTCGTTCCTCTGTATCTGCGGCAATGGTTTTATATTAACACTAAGTCGACCAAATGTCAGACATCACCGCCTTTATTACCTGCAAGTTAACGAAGACTTTGTCTCGCGTGTAACTCTGGAGGTCAAGACGGAACTTCTCATTTTTCGTTTGCTTTCCAACATTACCATTCCAAGATTCCAGGAACTCATCGATGTTTCTGCAATGAGCAATCCATCACACAGTTTCAATTGCTGAAAATTGGCACTCAACATCGTGCAACCAACATGACGTTGACTGGATCAAGACTTACTTTCTCTCTTTGATGGTTGTTGTAGAGACATTGATACGACCATCCGTCTCTCTGATGAATATGAGTCCATCATTGTCGGTTGGATGGATTATCCAATTACAACCTTGACCACTAGCGCGTGCAAGCAGCTTTTTGATGGCTGGTTCCGCATTCCCCAAAAGTCTCGTATCCCCGGTCAACGTAATCTTCGCTGCATCACCTGTCAAGGCCGAATTGTCCAATGATTTCCACCAAGGCGTCATGATAACGTGTACCAATCCAACTTTGATTAAATATAAAGCAGTGGTGAACCTAAGTTCTGTCAAGCAACGAACAATGAGGACCAGTGGGTTAATGCGACTGCAGAATGCAAGAAGCAAGAATTGTTTGTTACTACAAAAACCTTTGACAGCAGCTCTCTGAAACGAATCATCTTAACAGGAAATGAGATACTTGCATTGAATTGAGGAAATCCAAGTTTCTTATCTTATTATTACTATTCAAAAAGTGCGAGAATCCTTCCGACCAGGGCCGGGACTATTTGAGGGAAAGCCCATCCACAGTCCATATTTCTAGAGATTCACGTTCCAACACATTCAAGTGCCATGATGGCAGCAATGGTACAAATCGATATTGTTCAAATTTCTGCCATTTTCTGCCACAAGTGACAGAAAATGGTAGAAAGTGGCAAAAAATGGCAGAAATTGTTGAAAGGTGGTCAAAAATGGCCGCCGGTGTTTAGAATGACCGATCTTGATTCTAAAAGATGTCAAAGACAAGAAGGATCATATGGGTTGGATAAGTTTTTCAAATGTCCTTTGCTAAAAAGCATATTGATATAGCATTGGCTGAAATGCAAAATGTTCCTCAAATATTGATATTTATACTGTTTGATGGTTGATTGAATTGATAACAGTATCCATAGACCACTTGCAGTATCCAAGGCCTAGCCACGATACTTAAACATTTTTTCCACACTCATCAAAACGGGTGTTGAATACGAAATAACTTTTTTTAATGCAATTGTCGTCATTTTGTCTCTAAAAAGTTTAGGTCAAATGGCATCCCTGACTCCAATCGATTGCGGTGTCAAAATTCAAACTCGCTCACACTCCAATGACGTTTAGTGGTTGCATCTCACTTTCGATGCAAAATACCCATCCCAACGTGTCAAAACTACATACAGGTAGGCTTAAAAATTAACGGAAGCGATCGTAAATAGTAGAAAAAGATGATTAAGAATGATACAAATAATTCTATTTTCTGCCATTTTTGCCACTTATTTTGGACCAATTTCTGCCATTTTCTGCCACCAATTTCTGCCAGGTGGTAGAAAATGGCTTTTAATAATTTCTGATCCCTGCATGATGGCCATTCATCGCGGGAGCCGGACCAAACCCGACGAAAGAACGTATAAGCTGTCCTTCATGAGTAGGGCCGGCCTAAATTTGCATGTAGATATGGTCTTAATTGACAGCAAATTATGCAAATAATTTTGACAAAACATAAGGACTAACTCCACCTGGAGGGCTGTAATGGCTATTTTTGCCTTCAAAAACAAACAATAGTCAATGAAAAGTAAATTTCTGTCATAATAACTCTCAGCACAATAATTTGACTAACTATACCTGGGGAGAAGAGGTTACCTGTGGAACTGGAATGGTAGAGCATCTGCCCCCCCCTCTCCAATTTGCGAATCCTTGTTCGAACCCAGGCTAGTCCTGTCAAGCTTCTTTGCAGTACTTAAATTACGGGATGAGTTGCTGCTTTGACAACTTCGATGGGCAAACATGCGGTCATTCCTATTCGGACATTTAGGCAAGCGTTGGTACCAGCAAACAAACTTGCCTGCCAATGTCAGTGATGCAAAATTGGCGTTTCAAACTGGTAATAAATAGACAAATTATAACCTTTCATTTTGATAGTACTGGGGATTACATTCCCCGTAGCGGTTAGAAAAGCCCGTGAAAAACCAAACCAAAAAAAACTGCTTTTAACGAAGCTGACCTTTCCTCATATAGCAATGTGAAAGAAGGGTCAGCTTCTCAAAAACGTGTTTGAAGCCCCGAACTTGCATCACTGGCACTGGTACCAGAAACAAACCTTCCAGAGCTTGCCTAAACGTCCCCATGGGTACGGTAATACTATTGTTGACTAGGATGACAAAGGTGGAATATTCCTCAATTGCGATGCTTATCATCAAATGGAAGGCCAAGTGAGAGAGTTGCCATCGGACCTTTCAACAAACAAACAAACTTGGGGAGAAGATTCTTGCATCGTTCAAGCTGCCTCTCAGACCAATCATCTAAACCAGCACCTTGTACATAAATCTTTGAAATTTTATGATAAAAAGATACCTTAGTTCTGCAACATGCTTAATTACATGCTAGAGATGAAATTACACTGTTTTCAAGTTTCTTGAAAATGATAGCAGGCCAATTCTTTCCACATCAATCATCCTTCTCCTAAAAATTTACTGATACCCCATTGAAATGATGTGTCTGACTTTTAAAGGAGAAGAATGTTGCACAAACAAAGTGATTCCCAACTTTAATGTAGTGTATATCCAAGAACAGCCACGATAAGAAAGACAGAGCTATTTATTCAACAGGGATGGATAAAATGTATACATGCAGGGGATTGTTAACATAACTGTAACCTATCGTGCTTTCATGTCAAACAGTTTTTTTAGAAAAAATGAGAAAAATTTCAGATCTCTCAATTTTCTCCTTAAAATAGCATTTCTCTCATACTAATATTCACTTGGAATTTGTTTTTTTCACCTTCAACATTTTTGTAGTGCTCTGACACGCTGAAGTTATTCTGGGGTTCTTTGATACACCACAGTCTGTGTTGTTCGAGTGTGATGTAATTGATTTTTAACATTTCATCAAGAATCCTCCAAACATCTCTTTTAAGTTTCTTACTTGTGTTTCCAGTTTCCATTGATCCAATCATAATCATGAACTTGGTATCTAAGTCTTTAGGATTTTGGTACATATTGCATATTCTATAAATGAATACCGTTTGCCAACTTTTCTTCTTAAGAGATAAATATTTTTACAAAAATTTCTAGAGCCGCGGGTAGAGCCCTTCGCAGCAAAAACATCATCTTCACTTTCGCCAGAGTCCTGAGTGATAGAATGCAGCTGGCTTTGTGATCTTGACTGTAGCCTTGGCTTTACGTATATACCTTTGTTATTTTTTGCTATTAATGGATGCAAAACCAGTTATGCTCTTAATATCTAAATAATACAACATCTTGATCCGTGGGAATTATTTTTGATCGTTATATCGATCATTTACTCATCAAATGACAATAAAAACAGAGCTACTAATCCAGCAGAAAAGATTGCTTTCATTTTTATCTGAATTTCCTGATATTTTCGCTCAAAAGAGGAGCAGCATCTTCTTGGTCATAAAGTGCAAAAAAAATCTATTTCAGCAATTTTAAATGCAACGGTCTTATGTTTAGTGGATGTAAGCAATTTTCTGCGGAGTTTCTAAATCTAAGGTTCTTCAGTCAATGTAATGTGTTTAGCTGTATTCTCCTCATGAATTAAACTTTGAGCGCTTGCTGGTGCTGCCTGCGACGGTCTAAGCGAACACTTGGCTCGCTGCGCTCAAATTATTTCAACACTCGCTTTAATTTCCTGCACAACTGGCTTTTATTGTCGTTTCAAATCATCATCAAAAATTTCTCTTTTAATTACGCCTGTTAGTATTACTTTTTTGGATATATAGCCCTTGCTTCCAAAAAATTCATTCAGTAGGGTATTTTGTGCTTGTTTCATATTGCTTGCTTTATTATAAGATTAACATGCTATAAGTATTTTATTACTTTTCCAGCTTTTTTGTTAAGGTTAAAACTAAGTAATGTATTCAGGTTTAAATCTACCCGATTTTTATGAAAATACTAACGAAGGGGAGGGTGATGGTTGTCACCTCCCAATGAGCGTTTGTGTGAACCCAAGGGTGCAGTTGGTAAAGCACACCTTCGGCTGTTCCTCAGCTGCACCTATCCATCAAGCAATTGTTTCTCCAATAAATTCAACAAATGCAGAGGCCTTCTTGTTCCTAAATGTATCGTATACTTAAGAGGTTGTGATGCATAAGAGTTGCAAGAAGAAATCTTTTTTATTTTTTACCTTAGATTTACAAGTCAAAATCTTGTCCAATTCTGACTTAAATCCTGCTACTGGATCAACGCCTACTTTAAGCCATGCGAATATTTGAGGGCAGCAAATTGAACAATGAAGGAGGCCCGAAAAGAAGAGAGGCGGACTTCATTGTTTTAACTAGCCGGATTCCTCGAGGGCTTGAAGGTGCTCTCAAAACGCACGTTAAGCCTCTACGGTCACTACAATTGACCCTAAATCCTGGGTTGGGACAAAGCTCATGAATGCTTTTGAAAACGTACAATATCATATACCTTTCGTACCTTCTCTGAATACTGTACAATCCCAACCTTTCTAAGCTCTCCCAATACGAGAGCTCTCTCATATCCTCAATGTTAGAGAAAAACTCTCTAAGTAATGGTGCGTCTACACGAGAAACATTCTGTCACAAAGTTTGCCTAATTATTTCGGAAATGTTTGGCATTTGACAAAAAGTTCAACTCTGTGCCGTCTAGACGTGAAACTACCCGATCAAAACGGTTTGACAAATATTTTGATGTAGATTTCTAATCAGATGAACTTGCAAGTGATCGTATCATTTCCCAATGGGTCATTCATTCAATATTTATGTTATGCACGCTAAATAAGATGATTAGTATAATGCACATAGGGAAAACTGAGGAATTAAATTTGGAAAAAAAGCCGATGGGCACTATCATGATGAGAATGTTTCGCTTTCCAAAAAGGTCCTTTATTTTGCCAATTTCAATCTGTGCGGTCATATGTTGGCTGAAACCGATTACTACTTGAAGGC
>NC_081450.1:3993401-3993496 GCF_007210705.1 Tigriopus californicus | reverse complement strand
AAGGGTTAAATGTATTGAAGAAAAACAAAAAATGTTAAAATAGAAATACCTTGAAAGTCTACCATATTAAAGCGTTTCTTTGCGTTTACAAAAAC
>NC_081450.1:3992325-3993368 GCF_007210705.1 Tigriopus californicus | reverse complement strand
ATCTCAATCCATCAAAGAGTGATTTTGCGTGTTTAATTTATCTTGAAATTGCGAAGTAAATCGTAGAATGGCAAGAAAACTTCAACAGATTGAGGCGTAATTTCTGGTTAAAAGGTTGGGATGGTTCAATACAAATAGACGACCCAAAGTTAATCTTAATTAGATTTACAGTCATAATTAGAAGCGTAAGTGTTCAATCTTTTTGCATTATGTCAGTAACATCCCTTTAGACATCAAGTAAATCAGATTTTATTTCATACACGGATGAACTTTGGAAAATTCCATTTTAAGGGGCTTTTCAATAGGTTCGAAACTTGTTACAATCCGAAATTTTGGACCGTCTGATTTATGAATGCTAATTAAATTTAAAGCCGTGAATAATTCTTGCGCTTGGCCAGGCTCCACACCAATGTCCCAGAAGTTATATTGAAACCATCCAGAGAGTCGAAAGGTGGAGCTCTATCCTGATGGCTTCAAAGCAATATTAATACAAATTGTCAACCTTTAGTTTATATACCAACCATTTAGTGTGTTACATGAATGCTCATTCAAACTAGTTAGGTCATCTGATGAACTAGAGATGACCCATTACTTTCGCAACAACCAAATACCAAATACAAGATAGTCATAGGTGTGTTATCCCAATATTGGAAGAGCCATCAACGTTTCTTTAAAACTTATTCATTAGATATGAGAGGAGAATTGGGGAAGGAAATTCGTTTTATAGAGGATCCGGATTAGAGTTTATGAACCGGGAATAGCATATTTTGTGGTTATGAAATGGTGGCGGGATGTGCACGAAATTGGGACGAAATATAACAATACGTGGTCATAATTAGACCTTTATGGAATTGACAGGTCTCCTATTTCAGTACATGATGAATCTCTTGTGTTAAATGTATTGAAGAAAAACAAAAAATGTTAAAATAGAAATACCTTGAAAGTCTGCCATATTAAAGCGTTTCTTTGCGTTTACAAAAACGAGGCAGATGGCGCTACCGACTTTCCACAAAAAGGGCAATTGTTACAATTTTGATTTTTGA
>NC_081450.1:3969768-3992274 GCF_007210705.1 Tigriopus californicus | reverse complement strand
GGGGTTATTCTGTGTCAAAAATGAACCACATCAATACATTTTTCTTGGTGATAAACCATCATGGATCGAAAGAGTTAAGTTCCATAATTTACTGAAAATGGAACCTTTTCTTCCAATGGCGGGGAGGACGCTGTCGTCCCATGAAATATTTGCTCTTTGGCAACAAACTTTAAACATGTTCAAACGAGAAATGTTTGTGAAATGCTTGTGAAATCCCAAACAAGTTTGTCAAATGGCTAATTATTTGCCGAATTATTTGTCGTGTAGACGCACCATAAACTCTTCTCAGTAAATTGGTAGCTCTAGTCGCAACATCCCGTGATTATTTATTTTATCCCATCAGTAGTAGCCGTTCCTGGGTGGGATTAGGTTTAGGAATTAACCTAGCATTGCTTTTTATCCAAATATTATTAGTATTAACAACTATGATGCCAAGGTGGCCTTAAAATCACTCAAATGTTTAAGCTCCCCGCACCCGACGGCATTACGGTAGATGCTCAAATGTGCTTGCTCCAGTATTTGTTTATGGTGCGTCTACACGACAAATAATTCGGCAAATAATTAGCCATTTGACAACATTGTTTGCCATTTCACAAGTACTTCACAAACATTTCTCGATTTGAACATGTTTAAAGTTTGTTTGCCAAGAAGCAAATATTCATGGACAACAGCATCCTCCTCAGCCCTTCCAACCAAGGTGTCCATTTTCAGTAATTATGGAACTTAACTCTTTTCGATCCATGATAGTTTATAACAAACAAAAATGTATTGATTGTGGTTCATTTTGACACAGGATAACTCCAACTTAGAGTAGGAAGGCCCTGGAATTGTCAATCAATGTTCAAAGTCATCAGATGTTATCCCATCCCCTCTTAATTCAGTAGTCACACTTCCATCTCCTATCGAGGATTGAATAATGATTGAATGATGATCGATCGATCGATCAACCAACCAACAACACCTATCCCCGGAATCCGGATTCATCTCCTCCCGTCCAGGCAATGGAAGCGTCGACCCCAGTCAACCACCCACCCTGGGCCTGTCCTCAGGCTCAGCCGATCATGGACATGGCCCCGGCCATGGTCCCGGCCCCTTCTTTTACATCCGTCTGTGAGCAAGACTTGAGCGAACCAACCAAAAGCTCGATGGATGGATGGATGGAATGGATGAATTCCTTGACCTCGTCCAAAGAAGATAATCCGATACAAGTTGGATAAGATCATTCAGAGACAACGGAATCATCGGCTCATACCTGGAGGTTCTTGGCTATTTATTAGTCAGCCCTCGGCCGTACACACATGGCCTGATCGGTCCTCTACGTACATACACCCTTGAGACCCAGCTCCAGACCAGGCAGCCACTTTTGGCTGCTCTTTCGTCCATTTCCCGCCGCCAGTTTAAGCCGTGAAAGCCAGATCAGTCGGATCTCAACGGATCGAGTCCTACCCACTCACTGACTCATTACCTTAAAGCTGCCCATGACCATCACCTTCCCTGTGAAATGCCGTTTGTTCTTGTGGGCGGTCCTTATTTGTTTATAAAACTCTTTTTAGTCAATGCCATCTGTAATGTTAACTGCATATAAATATCCAAATGGTCTTTGTCATGTTAATGCTCTTACTATATTTGTGTTAACGTTTCTGACATGACCTTTGAACTATATATCGTTGTCATACTTCGACCCATACTCGCTATTAAATAGTTTATCATATTATTGGAGAACTGTTGTCCATTTATTCACGATTATAAAGAGCTGGAAAATTGGTGGGTTTTCGTTTCCAAACAATTGGTTTATGATTTATAGTCAAAATGAATGTCGAAAACTTTCGAAAAGCTTTTTTTTTATTTAAAATGAATCATCAGGTGGCTTCTGGTATAGTTCATAGAACGGGGCAAAACACGCCTTCAAGTAGTAATCGTTTCAGTCAAAATTGACCGCACAGAATGAAATTGGCAAAATAAAGGACCTTTTTGGAAAGCGAAACATTCTCATCATGATAGTGCCCATTGGTGTTTTTTTTTTCAAAATTCATTCCTCAGTTTTCCTCTGTTCATTATAATAATCATCTTGTTTACCGTGCATAACATAAATATTGAATGAAAGACCCATTGAGAAATGATACAATCACTTGCATGTTCGTCTGATTAGAAATCTGATCAAAAAATTTGTCAAACCGTTTTGAGGGTGTAGTTTCGCGTGTAGACGGCTCAGAGATGAACTGTTTGTCAAATACCAAATATTTCCGAAATTGTTAGGCAAACTTTGTGACAGAATGTTTCTCGTGTAGACGCACCATTACTTAATGCAACGTTCATTGGATCAATCAGGGTTTCCAGAGTGTTTAAAAGCTGCCCACATTAGCCCACTATTCAAAGGCGATGACCGGTCAAATTCAATGTCGTAACGACCGATTTCCCCTCTTTCAAATGTCTCTAAAGTCCTGGAGAAAATAGTTCAGACTAAATTAGTGGAATATATTGATGATAAAAAAATAACAGCTCCACGCCAGCATGGCTTCAGGGCCAATTTTAGCACTGACCTAATTGGCACAGCACAATACAGGACTTATATAGTGCGTTGACACTGTTTATTTAGATTTTGCCTCTAACCTATTTTTTACAGACAACAGATTCCGTTTAAGAGGTTGCGCGAGTGATTTCGGTTATCGTTCCGAAATATCCTTGTCTCGTTGGGATTAGGGTCCTGTATTCTAAACACATGGGACTAGTTGGGACCAAATACAACAAGTCCCCCAAGGCGATGTCAGTTTATAGATACATATGATTGAAAAGAAATGATCAAGATCAATTGTGGTAGAAGTAAATACTTCGGTCAACTGTATTACCAAAGAAGGTGAAAATTACTCGAAGGCTGAATAACATACGTTAAAATCTTGTCAAAATGCGTTAACAATATACATCAGAAGGATAGGGCGTGACGCAAAACCACCAGAAGCATCCGAAGTAACAAAGAAAACATTGAACCAAAGGAAACTTCGGATGAAAGAACATTTAGAGAGTTTTAAGTGACGTGGGATCTCGCTTGGGTTTCTTGGTGGGGGAAAAATGATCTGTTTTGGGGCTGATGGACTCTTTTTCAATCCAATCAGGCGAAGCAAGATGGGTTGAGATTGATGTACGATAGGTAAATTAGATAGAGGCTTCACTCCAAATTTTAAATCTATTTCCTTTTTTTCAACCAGAGATTTATTATTTCCACAAACAAAATATTACTAATGGAGCAAATTTCCCTAAGTATCTTAACTTTGAGAGCACCGCTCCAAAGATGGAAGTTTTCTAACGGTACGGCGTTTTGAGCTCCTTCATCACAAACAACTTGGGACAATAATTATTACTTCACCCTCAGGAATGATCTCACTTTCGCCCGTTTAAGCTCTTCAGGCAGCAACTTATGCTGTAATTTAAATGCTGCAAAGAAGCTTGGACTCAGCAAGCCTGGGTTCGAACCAGGATTTGCAAATTGGAAACCTGATACTCTACGAATACGGTACCGTAGCTAGCAATTATGGTCATATAGCATCCCCTCCCCATCATACAATTATGATTTTCCTCAGTGGAAGGATCGGATTCAATGGAAGTATAGTCGAATTATAGTAACTCAATTCACTCGCGCAACCTCTTAAACGGAATCGGTTGTCTGTAAAAAATAGGTTAGAGATTTTGCCAAGCCTTTTGGTAACGTAAGGTAGGCCACGGTCTATTACTAAGAAGACTTTTTGACATTGGAGTCAGAGGCAATATATTAGAGTGGATAAAATGTTTTTTTTTACATGGCAGGACACAACGAGTAAGAGTTGAAAGTACGTGTAGTTCTTAGTGCGTCTCGAAAAGTAGTGTCAGGTGTACCCCAAGGTTCAATCCTGGGCCCCATTTTATTTTCTGTATTAATCTCGCCACTTCTTACCCTAATGTTGAACTCCTCCATCTCACCATATGCAGACTACTCTTCAGTCGAAATGACCAAAACTCTTCGGAACTGCAAGCAGACCTCAACCAAATATACAAATGGGTGGCTGAAAATAATACGACCATAAATGGAGACAAATTTCGAGTCATGTCTTTTAGAAGCGACCACGATAATTCCCCGTCACACGTAGCTAATTCTAATAAAGAAATTGAAGTGGTCACTAGCGTTAAGGATTTGGGACTTGTTATACAAGACGACGGAACGTTATCTAAACACATACAACTCAAAGTAACCAAAGCATTTCAGATTTGGGGCTGAATTTATCGTACTTTTAAATATAGAGATAAGGTTACAATGATGACTCTCTGCAAGAACAAGGAAGTCTCTAGTTGACATATATCCAGCTTTTGTTCGTCCTCATCTTCAAAGTACCGCTCCAGTTTGGAGCCCCTAGCACAAAAAGGATGTGAACCTCATTCAAGGAGTCCAGAAGCGCAAGATGCGTATGTTTCCAGAAATGAGTGGATCATATACGAGGAGAAACTTCAAGCATTGGGTCCAAGTACCTTACAGGAAAGGAGAGAACGTACAGACACCATCCAAGCATTTAAAATGATCAATAAAGTAGACGAGATACGTAGATGGCAGTGGACATGTCGTGCCTCTTCAACAGGACATAAACACTCGTTCACGAACGGCAGGGAACCTCAAAATCCCCGTGACCAAACTCGACGTTGAGAATTTAGAACTAATTTAGTTAATAACCCGAGATTGTCCCTCAACAAACCACTTCAAAGTTTGGTTTGATGCTTTGTGAGATGGGAACACCGTTACTTCACCACATTTCTACGTTATTACCCACTGCGTTGAGGTAAAAAGTGCTGAATGATAAGCAGGCGACCTTAAATTTTGAAGTTCACCTCGAGAACTCAAAAAGGAGAAAATAGGCGTTTACAACAAGAGCAGTTAATAATTCAAGTACGTGCATGCAATCAGTGACTTTTAGATAAAAGCATTGTTAATTGTGTACAACATATTGCGTGCCCATCATGAAACCCGATTTGCAGACTGCGTTTGTGACCATGAGGAATTGACGTTTCGGGCGTTTAGAAATCTAGGTTTGAACTAGAGGGCTAGTTTGAACAAGCTTAAAATGAAACGAGCACCGTCTCCGCTCATTCTCGCGTTTCAAGGTAGATTCATTTCATGAATGATTTAATCCAGTTTTTCCCACCTAGACCACAACACGGATTTGCATATCAATTCACGGTTAACTGTACTCCAATCTTTGTTTGTGATAAAATAAGAGGTATCCTTCGCTATCCAAGACATCATGGATGGAGGCAGGAACAATTTGATGATCATTACACAGATACCACTTATCGCGATGTTGCCTAATGTACGACATGTAATGACCGGCCTCTATGGTTCCAATGTGGTTGATGACGGCGAAAAGGGTATAACGATTGTTCCGAATGGGTGAATCCGTAAGAGCGTCTGAAAATTCAAGAACAATATCAATTCACGCAACAGTCACGGCTAATTCAAAAAGGATTTCGTTCCACCACCATTCCGTCTTATTTAGTGAAAGAAACTAACCCATCTCAACACCTTTGTAACTCCCAAAATCATAAGGAACAACCCTTATTTATGACATAGATACACTTCATTTAGTGGAAGTCTTGGTAAATAAAGCAAATGCAAACAACCAACGACCTTTCAAATTTGGATTTGGTGTTGAAATTGGATAAAGAAACTGTCCATTGTGAAAATTTAGCTTGTTTGTAACAAGGCAAACAAGTTTTTAGTCTGAGTAAAGATCAATCACGTAAAGCAATAATATCAAAGTTGCACTTCATGATTTTAAAAGCTAGAGTAACACTACTATGATGTGTTTGGGCATTTCCCTCAAAAACTTGGTGCGGCATTTCAACCACTTTGTGCTGACAAAGTTCGCTCATGATTTCTGATCACATTCCTAAACTCAAACTACTTCAAGTCGAAACAAAAGTATCATTATTTCATCATGACCTTCTGCTTTTGGTCAGTGGAGATGTGGAACCCCGACACGACACTTACCATTGGATGAAGTGGAACTCGAGCTAGAAGAACCACCGGTTTCGGATTTGCTATTACGCATATGAGAGACAAAGGGTGACATATCAAGGTGTTCCGGGAATGCCACTCGGGTCGTGATCTTCTTGTGGAGTCTGGAAGAATGTTCGAAGCGTTTCAAGTGGAAACTGGCCACAATAGGCAGTTTCTTCATGGTGAGTTGTTTCGTGGACTCCTAAACAAACATGATCCAGAATGATTGATTGGGTGATTGGAATGGTGAGCCGAGTGAAGTTAGGGTCACACTCACTTGATAAGACTTGCAAATGGAGCATTTGATCTTGGCCGTGGATCCAAGATGTTCAGGTTTGGTAAAGCGTTCCAAGCAATGATGCAAGGACACGGGTCCTACTTGATTTTGAGGTAATACCGTGGGCAGATCCAGCGAGATGTCCCAAAATGGATCGATTGTCGTGGAGACATTGCGACAGGCCTGAAGAGTGTCTCAAGTCAGTTCCCGCCCGTTGAAGATGTTGAGAACAGGAGGATCAGGACTTACCTGACAAACCACATCTGACTGGAGTTTTCCCGTGAAGATGGTGTCGACAATACAGTCACAATTGGACGGGTTCACGTCAGTCCGGCGGATCAAATGTCGATGAAGGAGATCCAGAGTCGCGATGAAGAACTCGTGGGCATCTTGCTGCTCATAACCGGCCAAATGGTGGGCGTGGGTCCAGGTCATGTGAAGAAGAACATGGGGTACCAAAGGGCTTTTGGCACCTGAATAGAATTCCTGTTGAACGAGATGCGACATTTAAAAAGCGTTTCATGAGATCAACTCTTGAGGGAGTGTCGTGTCCGTATTTGCACGGACAGGACCAGAGGTTAGATTTATAACTGAAGATGAAAAATCGGTACAAGATTACGAATAATATATGATAAGAGGCTGCGCCATGCACGTTGGCACATATCAAATCTACAAAATGATGGTTGTTTTTTTATTAATAATCAGTCATTCAGCCCGAATTAGGGACTCTAGAAAATGGCCGACTACATTTCAGTGTCAGATATCGCTTTTTTTTTCACAACAAAGTTCTACTTCAAACGCTTTCACGTATGCAGTTAACCCAGAAGAATTGAAGCCCATCAAAGATTTAAACATAGAAATGAAGCGATTTTTGTACCTGGAACAACCTGGATATTTCGCACACAATGCATTGCTCTTTGTTATCCTCTTGCGAGCAAATATGACGGTCTGACAAGAAATAGTCTCTGAGTAGCGGGGTGTGAATCAAAGATTGGACAATCACCGACATGAAGCACGTGTTTCCCAGATTGACCAAGCCACGAAGGCCCACCGTGGGCGAGGAGGACAACACTTTCCGTTTCTTGTGTTTCTTGAGCAATGAGATCTCCTGTTGCGAGGCTTTCCAAGGCTGGAACTTGACCCCTAGACCCAAAGAAACATGGTATTGGTTGAACCGATGGTCGTTGAGGGCTTCCAACTCTTCATCGTACACGTAGTCCCCGCACACATGGCAAAACACTTGCCCGCACGTCAGTTCCACAGAGAGGTTGTGTATGCTAAAACAAAGCAAATAGCGTTCAATAGCACTTGGGAAAAATGAGGTTCACCGAGCTTGAATTGGGTTTAATTCTTCAGGAGAACGATGATTGAGCGCTATTTTTCACAAGTACGCCCAAAAAAGCGGCATTTTTATGCAACTTTTAACAACTCATCCCATGTCTTTGCACTTTGTTCTAAGTAGTTGCTAGTGCAAAAATGTAGAAGGAAACGCGTCTTGTGACAATCGCGAGGCAACGGCAACGTTATATTTCGCTTTCAGGGGCATATCTATCAAACGTTGTTCTTTGGGTGCAATGTCACAAAACAAAACCGAAAATGACAAAAGAAGGAACGTGAACAAAGGCTAAAAAATAAATATGACTAATTTATCAATTATGCAAAATCTGTACAATTCGCCGTATTCGACTGAAAACAAAGGTCTTGGCATCATGCGCCCTATAGGTGATAGCTGTGGATAGTGTCAACGGTTCGAATCCCTTCAATGACTATGACTTAAGCATCAGGTGGCAACTGCCAAAATGGAAAAGCCCCTACCAAGAATAATCAGTCAATCTTGCTACAAATCCCAAAGGAAAAAGCATCAACATCTTTCTCACAAACAACCCTCATTCAGAAAGGTGTCTCATACTAGGATAAAGAAAGGTTATTCTCCACCGATTAGTTGGCGGTGAGCATTTTTAAATCCATGCCAAAATGTTATAAGATTTAGAAAGAGACTTTAAAGGTTATTAATATTGTGTTAGGTTAGGTTGGGTTAGGTTTGATTAGGTTAGGTTAAGTTTAAAAAAGTAGCACCGCCAACTAATCGGTGGAGAATAACGGTTTTTTTTTGGTTTGGTTTGGTTTTTCACGGGCTTTTCTAACCACTGTAAGAAATGTAATCCCCAGTACTATTAAAATGAAAGGTTACAATTCGTCTATTTATTACCTGTCAATTTCTATATGATATTTGGTCTCCCAACGAATTTGATTTTCGTTTACCCTCATACCAGCCCTAAATCTCTCTTACCGTTCCCTTTGATGTGGTCCAAAGTGATCTTGGCCATTCTTGGGATCATGGCAACCAATATAGATGCAATGGAGGCAACACTGAAGGACAGATTGCTTCATTCTCTCGCTGCATTTGGTGCACTGACGCATCAATGCAGATTGACTCCGTCCCAATGCCGATAACGGAGTAATAAGGGCACGGTGGAGACGAATGTACGAGTCAATTCCATGATTGGTTTTGAACGATGACAAATGAGCACAGGACATGGTGCTGGCGATTGAAAACAATTCACTTTTTCATGAAGACTTCACACACGTTCCTTTAGGTTCTACACAGAGGACAGACGCCGGCATTAAAATAGGTTTGCCTTGAAAGAGCAGAAAGGTAAAAGTAGGGTTGCCAAGTGATTTGATGGTTGTGGGTCAGATTGGGAAAAGTTGTTTTAAGGAAGATAGATGATTAGTATCGAAACGAGGGGCAGAGCTTTAGAAATCATTACTTGCACTCCCTTTCTCACTTATGACTTTTGTAAGTCATGTCTTGTTGCTTCGCTTTTCCTTTCATTGCACGAGTCAAATTGGTCATCGTGCCTTGTTTGATGGTGTAGCTGAAGGACATATGGGTGGGTTAGTTCGTCGTGATTCTCCTTTAACAAACAATGCTGCTGGCAGTGACTGCATGGGAGTGGTAAACTAGACCTTTATCTGATTAGCAAAGCCAGCCTTCACTTTATGAAGGCAATTTTTCAAAAATCTTTGTCTGTGACGTTTCCTTATTTTCTCTCTGAATTAAAGTAGCCGTTGTATTATTTGCACACAATCATATCTTCCCCCTCATTCATCATCTCTTTGTCAAGAAAGGCCGTAAAAATGAGACTGTACATATGTAATTTGACCTTTGATACATTTTGGCAGCACTGGCTGTAAGAGGAACACACTCATCAAAGATCGTGTGCCATGAGAAACGCACTTCTTCATTTTATTTTCTTTACATAGGCGATGTAGCAGGAAAAATGAAAACAACAATAAATTCTAACATCATGCTAATCAATTATCATTGGATTTCAAGATCCTTAATTTTAAGCTCATGATCTCAGGCCGACCAACGATCTAACTTCCATGAGGAAAGCACAATGAGGTTGAGTGAAAGCTCATATTTTGTTACGTTCATCAGGGTGGCAATATTTACATCATTTTATCTTCGCTATAATACCCGTATGGCTCATTTGCTTAGCTGCACCATCCATCAGTATTGAAATTGAGTCGTAAAAAGCGCCATAAATTCTTTGCACTAGGCTAGAGACCAAAATACATTCATACACAGCCTAGGCTACCAATAAATGTTTTGCCTTCTTTTCCACACTCGACCCAAACCAGTCACTTTAAAAGCATGACATCAAGCACCCACTTGATGCCAACCAAGTGAGTGAAGGAAGAAAATCTTGGGACTAGTGAGTGGCTCCTAAGACCCCAAATCCACTTGGATCCAGGTTATCATTGACATCATTGACATCAGCCATCGTGGAATTTGCAGCTCATCAGAGCTCTGGCACATTTCCGCGGGTATCATCTCAATCACTTTTACGTGTGTGTACTACAAGCCTACCTCCAGCAGTTACCAGTAGGTCACATGGATAGTAGTACTGCTGCTTTACTAGCAGTCCTGTCAACCTGAACGTTCACAATCTGCCCCTTTGGATGGCATCAACTTTGGAGTCCACAATCCCAACAGACTGAGGCCTCGTAATGGCCTTCATGGTTCCCTGGGGACCTCACGAGCATTCTGTGTGACCACTCCAGCCTTGCCTGTGACTTACTTAAGAGTGGCTCAACATGGCCAACGACATGTATTTCGGGTTTCCGGGCAAATCCTTGGACATCGGGCTTCGCCTGCCTTTGTTGTATCTGATGGATCAACTCCTGCTGAATGACATGGGTCTGAAGGGAATGTCCGCCACTTTCACCGAGGAAGATGAGTTGTTCCTGGAGAGCTTGGGCTACAATTCCACCTTGAATGAGACCCTGTCGAAACTGGATATGGATAGCCAGCAGTATGAGGCTCTGTATGAAAGGTTGTATGGCAGTCCCATGTGGACTGTGTTGCCTCATTTAGTGGTCTTGACCATTTGCATGAACTTGTACCTCTTGGCCGCCTTTTTGATCACACTCAACACCAAACATCTGTTAACTGTGTACGCCTACTTCTTGGGCTTGGTTTGCATTCCCTTGTCTTGTTTGAGCCATGGCATCATGTTGGACGCCTTGAGCACGGCCCATTTGGCCCAAAGTGTGCCCTCCAATTCGGAGTGGATCATCCACAAGTACCTCTCCATGTCGATTCCATTTATAGTGGAGTCTTCGATTGAGATGAAGGCCATCATGGTCAACTATCTAATCCAGCCGTTCCTCGGCTTTATTCTGTCCTCTATTTTGAGGCTGCACTTTGACAACTACGACCTCCTACTGAAGCTCGTGACAGCCTCGTTTATGTCGCCCAATATCTTTGCCATCTTGGGATGTTCCGTGGATGTGATCTACTTGACCACGGCTCTGTCCATTCTTCTTCCGTTGGGTTGTGTCTTGAGAGTGTTTTGGAACATCTGTGGACATGTGTGCCGATTCTTGCTCAGGATCTATCAATCCAAACGACAGTTTGTGCAAAATTTTGGCCTCAACACATTCTTGGAGACTGAATGGACTCGTCTGAGGGTTCCGCTCCTGTTACGCACCTTCTGGATCACCAGAGTTGCCTTGCTTTTGTTGGGAGAATTATTCAAGCTGGCCACATCCGGAGGCTTGACCTCGCTTATGGACTCACCCTCTATTCGGGGAGCCTTGTGGGGACACGCGAGAACTATCACCAAAGAACTCACTGTTCGTGGTGCAGAGACCTTGATTGCTGTCCTGGGGATGACTAGCATAGTCAGCTCAGTATGTCATTATGTGGGAGCCTTCTTCCACCTACTTCTCAATGCCGAAGATGAGGAAGAAAAGTCCGTGGCCTCGGTGTCGGCGGTGCTCTTCTTTGTGTTGGCCCTACAAACGGGTATCACGAGTTTGGAGCCGGAGAAGAGGTTTTCTCGTTTGTGCAAAAACCTCTATCTGCTGCTCACAGCGTTGTTCCATTTCATTCATAACATGGTTAGTCCTGTTCTGATGAGTCTCAGTGCCAGCCGAGAATTCCATAGCAAGAAGCACTTAAGAGCCTTAGGGATCTGTACCTTCCTGATCGTGGCCCCTATTCTACTTTTGACCTATTTGTGGCAGTTATTCATTGTCGGCACTTGGCTTCTGGCCGTGACGGCCTTTTGTATCGAAGTTATAGTCAAGGTCACAGTCACCGTAAGCGTCTACCTCCTGTTCATTTACGACCACTACTTCAAAGAGGGAACGTGGGAACTTCTGGACGACGCTGTCTACTACGTCAAGGCCATTGGTAACACGGTGGAGTTCTGCTTCGCAGTCTTCCTATTCTTCAACGGAGGCTGGATCCTCATGTTTGAATCGGGTGGAGCGATTCGCGCCTTGATGATGGTCATCCATGCCTATTGTAACATCTGGTGCGAGGCCAAAGCCGGATGGCAAACTTTCATCAAGCGGCGGACAGCTGTGGCCAAGATATACGGTCTGCCTGATGCCACCAAGGAACAATTAGATGAGAACAATGACGTCTGCTCCATTTGCTATCAAGACATGATCAGTGCAAAAGTCACTCGGTGTCAACACTTCTTTCACGGGGTGTGTCTCCGTAAGTGGCTCTACGTACAGGATACGTGTCCACTCTGTCATAGTGCGTTGTATGCTCGAACCCCCAGTGAAATGCGAGATGAGGAACACCCACTGCCAGGTCAGACTGCGAACGCCCCACCTGCCGAGAATCGAGCCAATAATGGCCCACGTGGACAGTCTCCGGCCAATGGAGGAGGTGTGGCGAATGGGACCCATAATCCGGATGATATCATCGATAACGACGAGGTTGACGAGGATGGAGACGATCATTCCAATGCTGGCGTGGTGGATGAAGACCTTTCGGATGGGGAGATCAGCTCTGAAGAGGAACGAACTGATAATGACCTGATTTACGATTCAATGGAAGATTTCGGCAATAGCTCGGGCAACGAAGAGGACCGAGCTTTGAGGACGTGATGACACAGACTTGATCCTTTCCATGCACTCTACCTTGTGATACTACGCCATTCTAACTCGTGCGCACTCTTCAATGTGTCCGTGAATTAAAAAGAATTAAATAAAATATTCATCCTGAAACAATACCCCTTTTGGTTTTAATATCAACTCACCCAGCGTTGGGATTGAGCACAGTATTTTTAGTTATCCGAGAATTGCAATGTAAGGGTGAGATAATATTTCGGCATCTGATGATAAGAATGTTTCTCCAGCTTACCTAGTTTTGGGGTATTATATGGGCAGTTGCCAAGAAGATGCAGTCTGCAGTGAGGTTGATAAAATCAATGGTCTCAAGACATCATCTTATCGTTTGGTCAGGAATGTTGTGTTGATAGTTTTTCTATCATGTTCAACATTTTCTTCATCCAGAAGGATTCAATGATCCTAAATCACAATGCATTGTTCCAATAAAACCCCATGCAATATAGCAAGTCGCTCAAAATAAGGTGATTCAATGTTCTTACTGAAGATGGATTATGGTATATCTGAATTGGTGACGTGTAGGATGCCTCGAGATGACTTATGTGATTTTGCTTTACCAATGCAATATCACTACAAATGGTTTCCTCGCCAGTAGAGACGGCCAAAATGTGAGGAAAGAAATGTCCATTTTATAACATAAAATATGCACAATAGCGGGTCAAAATATGCAAACAAATATGCGCTAAAACTTAAAGTATACATAATAATTTTTTCGTCTTTGGCCAGAGTCAAAATATTCATAGAAATATGGAAAAAATGTAACATCCTTAATATGCAAATAAACTTATTTTAGGACATAAAACGTATGATGCATACTTGGGCAGACTAAAGACTTAAAGAATGCAAGAAAAGGAATACCACAGAAGGAAGAAGGACGCAGAAGGACCTTTCCTATTTTCTTCAACTTTCTTGAGATTCTTGGGCCCGGAATATTCCACATCGAGGTTCAACGATCGGCCTTACCAACACCATCGCACATCAAGTCTTTCTATCCATGGAAATGCTTTCAACTAATCAAGAAAAAAGATCAACTAGCATTACCATTCTTGACCATAAGTCATACAGGGTGTAGGAGCAAATCTGAACACTCTTTAGGATTTTAATTTCCTACTTCCTAGGATAGGCAGACATACGGTTTGTTTTGTTGGAAAGAAGATCAACTTGCTGAAAATTAGCACTTGGTGATCTTTTCCATGAAATCGAAAATAACGTCTGAATTGGCAAAAAGATTCAAATTTCCGTTTTGCTCATTGATGGAGTCTGAATTTCAGGTATATACAAGGTCATCAACTGTCTATGTTGTAAACAAGACATTGAATGACAAGGGAGATCTGAAGAAAGCTTCTGGGTCAGAAAGGGCCAGCAAGTGTTTGAGGTCAAATGGACATTCCAAGTCTGATTTTGGTACTTTGGTTGCATGATTGTCAATTTGGAGCATTGCGTTATGAATCATCACTGCCATCCTCAACACCATGATTCATCCAAAGAAGATCACGGACTTTTTTTACCTTTGCCTTACCTGCGTTTCATCTTGATTAGATAGGAATGGATTGAGTAGGGCTCTGTATCTAGTAGAGTACAAAAGTGAGATCAGCACACTATAGCAATTTAATGTTAATTCCTTTCCAAAACAATGAGTTTACCAGGGCCCCAGATCCAAACCAAACACATTTACATAATATTCTCTGATTCTACCTGTCATATACGGCTTTAGCTACCCTTCAGGCACCCTTTAACGTACTTCAAACGTTTCAAATGCCAGTTATTGAGCCACTTTTTATATTTCTATCTAAAAATACCTAGTTTGAATCTGGTGTTGCTGTGATTGCAGATAAGGATGCCTGAAGAGTAACTCAAGCCTTAGAACTGACTCTTAAAGCACAAAAATTCACAAAAATGTGTTTGGTTTGGATCTAGGATCCATGTAAACTCAATGTTTTGGAACATAATTGAAGGTTCAAAATAAACTGCAATGATGCTCTAACCTCACTGTTGCACTCTTTTAATACAGGGCACTAGGATTGAGTGCAAAGAGAATGAAACGATGTAAGACCATACAAATAAATGAGTGAAACAGGCCAAGTCGGAATTTTTCTGAGATGTTTGTAAAATGTGACAAGCACCACATTTGAATTAACTTGAATGAAGTTTCACTCACTTCACAAACTTATAACAGTTTATAGCTTATAAAAAATCATTGACCATTGCTACATGAGCAAACATATCTTAGGACCTTTGTCTTAGGAATGAGGTAAACAAACCCTTTTTCATAAGTCCACAGGGCTTTATTGTATGGCTCTTGTGCATGTGCACATGTATGAAACTGAACATGCCATTTTCAGCTTTAAACAAAATAACTGTCCATATTCATGGAACAAGTTATTGACCCCTTGGTTCCTTTTAGCCTGTGGCTGGTTTGGCTTGGTCTTGTTATACTAAAAGTAGCAACGGTGGGACTTCATGAAAACTGTCAGGGTGTGCATCAAAACTAGAGGGCTTGTCAGAGAAAAGTCACTCCAACCAAGCCACTTGAGGCTTTGCTTTGAACACATTTTGGTAGTTGGGCAGCAGGGTGTCGGGCTGATTGACTTCACTTGCGTTATTCAGTTCCAACCAAAGCAGACAAACGAGCCATCAACTCACTGTCTCCCTGAATTCAGAACTTGATTCTGAGAATCACATAACTAAATGTGTTCAAAGCCAATCCCCATCGCACACACCAGGCAACTGCCAAGGGGCCAAAAAAATCTCAGAAATCTTGTGAGTGTCGCTTCTCTGACTCTGACTTCTCTAATCAAAACCATCCATCCAACATAATGCCATGTTTTTGTAATCACGCAACTAAAATACCAAAATCAGACTTGGAAAGTCCATTTGAGTGTCTAAGGCCATAGTCAGGAAGGCAGTGTGGGAGGACATGGGCCTGAAAAGCTATATCAGGACTATTGGGCACTTGCAGATCACAATGGCGAAGGAGAAGAGGCTAATCAGGTGCAAAATGTTCTCAATGATTGCATTTTGAAGATCTTCTCCTGCAATCCAACGTTTTCATGACATAGCCAGTGGTCTGGATACGTTGGTGACCCTGGGTATACCTGTAATTCATACTCCAGCCTAGAGCAAATCAGAAATTTGATGCCCCTTTTTCTATTTTTATAAAACAGATTTTGAAATGTTATAGATTCGCGAGTATATCCTCTTTACAACAAAAGTAACTATAGGTCTCTAGATATCCTAAAAGTGAGACGTTAAAATTCTACTGAGTGCTCAAATTTTGCTCACGCACCCTGTAAATCTCTTGTATCTTTAAATTAAAATTCACTTTTCGTTTATTTACAGGAGAGATGATATTTCTGAACCCCAAGGGCAATAAATTCGTAAAAAGCAATAATGTAACAATTAAACCACCAAAACACTTCAACATGGAATATAGGTGCATGTTTTCACCATTTTCATCACTTACTTCCGGTAATTTTCATGAACAAAAAGCAAATTTTCTGAAGCAAAACCTTGATACATAAACATGGTCTGATGATGGAGGCGGGTTCTGGCGGGGCTAGACTGTTGAGTAGCAATCACGGAACTCGTGCATCTATAACAATTCCAATCAAAAAATATTTCTCTTTGATTTTAACTAGTAGTCGTGTGGCGATATTATCCAATAGGTACAATTAGAATTCCGGTGACTTAAGGTCAACGTCAAATTACCTAAGTGCTGAACAGACATTAAAAATAAATCATGAATTTCTATCTTTAGTTGAAAAACAATGTCCACCGGACAAACTCAACTAAAGTCAACTGTTTGATAAGCTTTTTTTCTTTTTTTCTTTTGGATTGCCGTTTATTTCAGGTACTAAAGGGGCTTAATGCTCTGTATATCTTTATCGTCGATTTGTAACAGTTATGGTGACATGAGTAACAATTACGATTTGTGTAATTTTATTGAACTAAAAAAGATTCAAGTCGGGTAATCACTTTTGCATGGTTTATCTTCGTACTGCTTGCAACACAATGAATTCAAGCTCGTTCGAAAAAAATCGAGCGAGTCTTCTTGAATTCCATGAATTCAGCTCGAATCGCCGAGATGAAAGCGAACTCTTCTTGGGGCTTGTTCCATTGAAGATTGTCGGGGCACCTGACTCCAGAAACTCGATAGAGACCAAGTTAATTAGTGTTCCCAGTAGCCTTCAACGATTCCAGGTCCTTGTCCGCGATATATTGGAAAATCTGGTGGTGGACACAGTGAGGCAATTATGACAGAGACATCTGGAGGAGGGTTTTCTGTTTGCGAGTTTGCGAGTAGTTGAAGCGTCTGAAATTGGCAAGTGAGTGACTCGATTCAACTGACGTGTGTCCTTTTATCTATTTCAAACAGAGGGCCCTGGGTCTCTTGGTAGTCCTCCTTGGTTGGTATTAGGATCGTGGCCACTGCCAACGCTATCGGTCACCGGCTGAGTTGACCGGCGCACCTAACATTTATTACGTTTCGTTAAATGGCGTGTGAAAGAGCAATATTGACATGGATGAATTCGCACTTTATCAGATATTCCTGTAGATATTCCCAGGAGACTGATTAGTCCTTCTCAATTGCTCGAGTTTCCACTCAGTTCTAGGCGGGCCTAACTTTCCGTGGAAGCGGGTAGCCCAATACGAGAGCTCTCTCAATCCTGTGATGTTCCTATTGAAGCATCTTTAGACTTGTTCGACCTTTTGCAAACCTGCTGAACTCATTGGAGCCTAAATGGGTGAAACATATTCAAGATGCGGCTGAACAATCGACTTGTACAGAGTTAGCATCATGATACTATCTCTGGACTTAAACATGCGAAATATCCAACCACATGTTTGAAAAGCTTTATCCACCTTCAACTGGATATGCTCATCGAACTTTCCATTATTTTGAAGGACTATACCTGAATCTTTTAAAGATGAGACCTGCTCAATATCTTTACCTCTATTATCTACCAGTGGAGTGTTCAAAGGAGTTGACTCTAAGGTCATTGAGCGGAATTTCAATCCGTTCAGGGCCATATTGACTTGTCATAAGAGTATCAATGCCGATAACACATTTTATGAATGAAACTCTTATTTACTTGGAATAGTTGAATAAGTTAAATGATTAAAATGAATATTCCTAATGTCTGAACAGATTACTTTACATAGGTCTGTTTATTCATTTGCATGCTGTGGACTGGTATCTTGATAAGACAATGCCTCTCTGTTGCCAAAGAGTGAAAATTGACGTGCATGCCAATCCCTCGACTTTGGCGATGAAGATATTATTAAAGATGCGAGTGCCAATATGTCTTAGACTCGAGTATTCTTGACAAACTAATTAATAACCATTTTGCTCCATTTCCTCTTGCTCCAGAATAACCGATCGACGGTACATCAAGTAAAAGAAATCAATGATGTACAAGACTCCCGTAGCTAATGACATTACGCCCAAAGCTCCAGCCGCCTCATAGTCACGTCGTCCAATGTTGGCATTGGTTGTCAAAGCGTTGTTCCATGCAAAGCAAGTCATCCCTGAAAGTACAAAAATATGTCACATTCACAAAGCCATCTACAATTATATAGCTCTCCAAAAGAGACCCTGCATATCGGATCGGAAGAATTATTCATTATTCATCAACAAACCTCCAGTGGCCAGGAATAGTCCGCCTCCCGCAAGACTGAATACGGCATCCATGAAAGTTCTTTGGACTGCCGATCGTCCTTCGGCAATGTATGTCATGAGGAGGAGAGGCGAGATGATGGCAAAGGCCGTTACCGTTCCCGATCCAATGATCTCGGTGTCGGCTTCTGTCTCGTAGCGATCATCTTGGGAATGCAGGATCATATCTGTGGCTCCAAAAAAGATCTGGAAAAGTAAGCGGCCATGATCCAAAGTTCTTCTGGGTAGGGTCCAAAAGTTTGGGAAGTCTATATGCTTCTGCAACTCACTTGTTGTCCCCGGTTTCCGATGCGGTGTAGCATACAGCAAATAATGGAGGCCACTGATTCGATCAATTTGAAGCCTCCACCAATGGAACATAATTCCCCCAATCCACCCTCTTCGTGGTAAGACATGTTTGGAAAAAGGAAACGCTTTGGATCTTTGCAATAAACGAAAAACACGGTATGTGTGAGGAGAAATCTTATCTAGTATTGGGGCCCTTAATCTTTCATCATATCGCAGCTTTTTGGCCAAAGAGGTCCTGATAAGATTAGAAAAACGCTCATACATGAGTTTACTTGTTTTTAATATGTATCATTTTCCACATGATCATTTTGAATATTCTGGGAGTAAAACTTGGTAGTTGGATTTGTATCAGTTTTGCAAGTGATTTTGGTTCAAACTTATTTTAAGCAGTAACAATTATTTTCTATTGTTAGGCCTATGCTCAAACGATATCACGAGGTTTGACTCATGGCCTGTCAACATTTCTTATCTCTCACGCTAATGCTTTTGGTGTCAAAACATTCTTATCGAAGTCGAATTCGTATCCCAAACATTCATTAACCACCTTTCAACTCATAATGCACTACATTTAAGCTTGAATACAAACATGAAATTTACGCATGCCATTTGCTTACTTTAAAAATACATTATGTCTGAATGCAAGTAACCATGATTCTGACCCGTATTGATTACTCACGTTAATCCCTATGAAAAGGTGTGTGTTAACTTGAGAAATCATAATTTCACGCGTAAAGCCTCAGTGCCACTGGCACTATCCAATTTGTACCATCCAAGGGAATCGTTTCCCGATCGAAGATTTGCGTTTTTAAAGATGGAAATGTTCAATATTCATTTGAACCTCCGGTCTTTCTTCGAAGTAGTCTTCAAAGTTCTTCTAAGTAGGTTAATATTTTTTGTTGTCTTGTCGTAAGGTATTTTTTTGCATTAATAATGGCAAGCGAGGTTTGACCACTTGACTCCAAATAGTTTGGCTTCTGGGGGTCTGGCTTGAAAGGTACAACAACTATCAGGTAAGGAGGACGAGTAAAATGTCTTTCTAATTTCTATTTGCCCTTGTCCTATTTTCACAATCGATAACTAGATTATTTTTCTTCCCGGGGTCCAAGAAATCCAGGAAAATCTAAACCAACAACTCTGCTAAAGTGTTCAAACGGGAAAACATATTTTTTGCTTATACGATTGACAATGTAGGTGAGGTTGTTTCAAATTAACGTGTTATACTTTTATGTTGCGTTTGACAAAATCTTCCAAATTATTATTAGGGAAGGAACGTTGTGTATTGGTAAGCGCAAATTCCTAGATCTAGAGGTAGGAAGTCCTTGATTCGATTCTCCGAAAGAAGAGTTTTAGACGCTAACCCAACCAACAGAAGAACGGAGAATCAAACCGATATCGAACATGACATGGTCTATCGGAAAATTGAAAATAAACAATGTGATGGCTGGTTTCACTGGCCGGGTGAAGGTCAACTCTCCAACCCTAGCGTCTACAGGCCTACAAGCATCCCAGACCAAAAAACAAGAAAAGATTTGGGACCATACAGACTTAATGTGTATTTTGCGAAGGCCACTGCCCTTCTTTCTTGGGCTCCATCATTGTTTTATTTACTCTCCGGAATAATCGCAAAGACCGAATAAAGATAAAGTTGTATTAGATAGATAGGTGGTATGGAAGGAGGTCTTTATGGGAAGACGTACAGAANCGCTTCAATGAAGATATCCAGATAGACCAAATCCAGTTCCATCCACGGGTACGGGGGTAAATCACCACGAAACAATAATCGAATAACCCAAATGGCTCAAGGACACCACGGAAAAACGACGGGATGACCACAGAAAGACCATGGGCGATTGAAAACCAAATCCAACAAGAAGAGTAGAATCGACCCAATTGTCGACCAGCGAAGAATGTCCAACCGATTGGGACCCACAAGGAAGATCACAATCGCAAGTCGGTTACACCTCCACGGGCAAATGGGCAACCGACTGCGCCACGGAATAATCGCAAAGACCGAATAAAGATAAAGTTGTATTAGGTAGATAGGTGGTATGGAAGGAGGTCTTTATGGGAAGACGTACAGAAGCAGAATGAGCATGGCGTGGGCCAAGAAGAATGGAGAACAAAGACATACGATCGGAAAGGTGTAAGGATACATGTACGCAACCTATATCACACAATCATTCCAACCCCCCTAGATTTGGAGCACGAATAAAACAAAACAATCAAGTACGACAAATCTAAAACGGGTGTTGCGACATTGAGGTCCGTTGAGATCGAGTGCTTGGGAGGTCTCGAGTCATATTACCCGCAGGACGCGCCTATTCCTCCACGACTTCAAACCATTGTCAAAAAGAAGAAGGTAGCGACGTTCAAAACTTTTGAGAACGGTCGCCCTGTGAGAGGGCCAACCTTGTGATGCTGGGCAATGAACACGGACCTTTGAACCAATAGGAATAATGGTCCGAGGTTGAAGCACTGAATCCTGAGATCCAACTTTGACTGCAGCGATCAGCCTATTAGCCGAATTGTCACTGACTGATTCGATTTCCTTGGGAAGCGGAAAATTATCATCAATGATGGTGAGGGCCTTGCAAGCATTCAAGCCAAGGAAAGCGTCGTGTAACTCCGGGCAAACTACAATAGGAACGTTATGGGCAACCATACCATTAAGATCCAATGTGGCATAAAACATCCCCAGTTTCCGGATTACTTTCCCGTTAATGCTGACAACAGGTTTAGCCAATTTTGTCAGTGTAGTAATTTCGTTCAAGCCGGATTGATGAAATATTGAGGAAGCCATGACTGAAATATTAGCACCGGTATCAGCACAAAATCTAACTTGAATTGGCCTGCCTTTAGATCCTATTGGTGAGACCCGAACGTTGACTCGACTGGTAGTGGGACATGGCGACGGTGAGAAAGCAGCCCGTAGTTTCATGGAGCCGACTCGCGACTTTGACGGCGGAGAGACCCTGGTAGGAGGTCTGGATCGGCATACTTTGTCCCAATGTCCTCTGTGGTGGCAAGATCGGCACCGACTACTCTTGGCAGGACACATCTCAATTGGATGGATTGGAAGGCCGCAAAACGTGCACAAAGAGTTTTGTGCGACAGACTTCGCGATGAGTTTTCCCCTCTGAAGTCGATAATTCGACTTGGAACGGACGGCGTTGACGTGAGAGGAAACAGAAGACGAAGGCATGTCCTTCACACCTTGACGAGAGGTTTCCAACTTGAGAATATGATGACGAGCTTCTTCAAATGTCTAGGGATTGCGTTCCATCACTATATCCTTATCGGATTCGTTGTTAATAGCTTGAAGAAGAAGAGCTATTAAGAGACTGTCCTCCGTGATGTGAGCGACATCTGCGAAATCGGCCAAATTCCGAATTGAATTGCAGAGACTCGTGTAATCTTGGCCATGTTCTTGACGCACTTGCAGCAATTCACGCATGTCCAAGTGGATGCTCCGAAGACTTCTCAAGTGATCCTTGATGATTCCAAGAATTTCATCAACTTGGCGTCCAGTATTTTGCTTGATACCCAATGAATGTTGGACGATCTGGAGAAAACCAGGGCTGCAACATTCCCAAAATAAAGACACTTGAGTTGGTTGGTCTCGTTGAGGCAACGAAATCAGCGTGGCATAATTATTCCACAATGGACACCATTGAACGAAAGTCCGTAAATTAGTGTCCTCCTCCAAAATTGGGGGTCGTTTGAAATCGAGTTTGGGAAGGCCCGGAGAAGAGTTGATCCTTGTAACAGGGCTGTCATCTTCAAACGAGTTTAATGATCGGTCAAAATCTT